>NC_079442.1:29648259-29948259 GCF_903798145.1 Danio aesculapii | reverse complement strand
GTGAACTATCCCTTTAAGAATCTCATCAGTGGGTCATTATTCAGCCCGTGGTTTTATGAGTGTGTTTGCAGTTTTAGATGTCAGATACAGCCCTGTGTTTTCTTCTGTCAGTGTTGATTACTGACCTGCTGTCAGCTGTGTGTTCCATCAGATCATCACCACTGATGAAGCTGAGCGGAGAGGAGAGCTGTACGATAAGCAGGGCGTCACGTACCTGTTTGATCTGGACTATGTGGACGACGTCTACACCATCGACGCGGCTCATTATGGAAACATCTCTCACTTTGTCAACCACAGCGTGAGCACCAGCTAGCTGTACACTAGTCATTTAGAACAGATTCTTGTCAAGTGATATTAATTTGCTGAAAATATGTTGTATTAATACATGTTTTCCTGATGTTCCTTAAATTCTGGTATTATAGTACACTACTCAGATACACGTTTTTAGGACATTTAGGAAAAATGCAGTAAATAATGAAAGTTAAATATATATATTTGTTTATTTATTTATTTATTCATTTAGTATAATTAGTGGCTTAAAAGCAAGGCTAGACGGAATCTACGGAACTTTTTAGCTTTTTGTATGCAGAATTTTGCAGATTTATGCAGAATTTTTTTTGAGCATAGAAAGACATAAAATAAAAAACTTCTATGTAAGTTTTACAATCAAAATCCAATTAGATTCACTTGTTTGGTGAAAAAATATGTAATAGATCAACTGAAAGACAGAGAATATCACTTTTCAAATTTCATTGTACTTTATCTAAATATTTTATGAAATTCAATAATAATACTGCAATTAATATAAAAACCAAATAAATATACATTTACACACATAAATATTCTCTTGTAAGTTCCTTTGTAGAAAAGCATCTGCTAAATGACTAAATGTAAATAAATAGATCTGAATTATGAGCTCATAAATATATGGACGTCTCCCAACCAATAAGACATTTAATGTACATCAGTACTTTATCATTCATATACATTAATTCATTCATTTTTCTTCGGCTTCGTCCTTTTATTAATTTGGGTTCGCCACAGCGGAATGAACCACAAACTTATCCAGCATATGTTTTACTCAGCGGATGCCCTTCCAGCTCATAGCCAGTACTGGGAAACACCCATACACACTCACACACATGCGCTACGGCCAATTTAGCTTACTCTATTCACCTTTAGCATGTCTTTGGACTGTGGGGGAAACCGGAGCACTCAGAGAAAACCCATGTCAACATGCCAAACATTCATTCTAAAATGTCAAGTATCTAAAATATCAACTCTTTTCAGCATTAATGATATCAGGCAGGCGTGGCCAAACTTTATCTTATGATTGGCCAAAAATCAAACTTGATTGAGGGTGGTGGACCAAAGGTTAATATACCAAACTTTTACATTGAAGTACATTTTGATTTTTTTTTATTAATAATTATATATATATAATTATTATTTTATTCATTTATTTATATATATATTTTTTACATCTTCTAATGAGCTTTTTATTGATTTGCTCATCAATGTCTTGTGCATTGTCCTCTATCTTCAAGTGCAGTATTTACATTTTTAAAATCCGATTCATGCACAACATTTAATTTAAACATTTAATTTCAGTTTGCTTTTTTAAAGCTTATCAATGAAAGACAGAAACAAACAAATGAAAGGTTACTTTAAATGCGAAAAGACTATCTCTGTTAAAGGCATTTTGCACCAACTTTCTCCCTCAAATCAAAGGTTACCATGAGCCAACTTTGGCCCGCAGGCCCTAGTTTGGGCACCTGTGATATTAAGAAATGTTTATGTGACACTCAAGACTATAGTAATTGTGCTAAATATTCATATTTGCCATCACAGGTATACATTTAAAATGCATTATATACAATTATATCAGAAAAGCTTTACAGTACATGACATCATTCTTTTAAAATTGTTTTTCCAGTGTGATCCAAACTTGCAGGTGTACAATGTTTTTATTGACAACTTGGATGAGAGGCTTCCAAGAATTGCTTTATTTTCAAAACGAGGGATCAAAGCAGGAGAAGAGCTCACCTTTGATTACAAGATGACCGGTATAATCTTTCATTTGTCTTGTGGTACTATTCATACAATTATAATAAATAAACAATAACTGATATCTTAATGTTTGCAGTAAAAGGCCTACTGAGTAATTCTCATTTCCTGCTGCAGTTGATCCAGTAGATGCAGAGAGTACAAAAATGGATTTAGACTTCAGTCGAGCTGGGATTGAAGGATCACCCATCAAGCGGATCCATATGGAGTGCAAATGTGGTGTGAGGAACTGCCGGAAATATCTGTTTTAATCCAGCTGTCATAAAAGAGTTTTGTCTTTGGGTAGATTTTAATGTTCATTTAAACTTTTATTTGTATATTTACACTTTTAGTAGTTTTTAACTTCATGTTGTTATTATTAATTCAGTTATTATAAGTTGATCGGTTTTCAGGATTGTTTTAATAAAGTAATGTTTACCCCCACAATCAATGCTTTTATGCTCATTTATTTAGTTCATGAAAAATTGTGTCGTATAAAAATATTTTTGTGATTTTATAAAATATTTTATAATATTTATTTATTTAATTGTTAAATGTAATGACTCAGGCCCGTAGCCAGGGGTGGTTTGGGTGGCCCCTGGCCACCCCCTCATTGACAAAGGTCCTGAGTTTGTCCCATACATGAACTCATTTGTCCTACTTTGAATGCTATGCCATCATAAACTGAAAATCGAAAAAAGGCTTTAGGACCAAATGGAATCCTCTGTGACTTTAGTTAATTAGTTTTGGTCAATGCAAACAAATATATTTTAACAACATGCAAGAATTTTTGACTATGCAAGAAAAAATACAATCTGACATATGTGAAGTCATATTTTGCCGCTGACCTACTGTATTGTTGTAGACTACAGTTTTTAATTTAAAACGAACAGATTTCCATTTTATTCTAGCAATATATGATGTAATGAATTGGTATTTTATATTTATTTATTCGAAGTCTTTAGGAAATGTTTTTGGTACATCAAAAAATGTGGTTATGATGACCATCCAACAAGCTAATCCAGCTAATAATAGTGCTTAAAAAGTCAATAAGTAATGTCAGTATTTAAATCTCAAAATTAAAGGAAAAAGAATCACCGCTTTCAGCAGGCTGGCTATGGGCTTGTGACTAGAATATAATTAATAAAGATTTCGTCCAACAGCCAATCTTAAACTCATTCCTCATCTTTACTTGCATTTTTAGACGTAAAACTATTAACTTGAGGAGCACATGAAAAGTATTTACTCTCTTCAAATACAACTACGCAATACAGATTTAGAAAATCAACGTAACATATTCGAATCAATGACAAAGATATCAATTGTTTAGCCACTACTGTACATATATCTATATTAGCCACCAGATGGTGATATTGTATTCACAACGTGTTTAGTTCAGCGTAATGCACATTTGGACGGTTAAATTGGAAACGAGGGTGTGCTAAACACGCACACAATCTTCAAAAGTTACAATACAAGGTAAAGCAGTGTTGTATTTTAATTAATTTTACATTTCTTAAAGGGATAGTTTGCCCATAATAAAAATTCTGTAATCATTTATTCACCCTTGTTCCAAACCTCTGAGACTTTCTTCTGTTACATACAGACAGAAAAGAAGACATTTTGAAGAAATCTGTTACCACCGACTTCCATATTATTTGTTTCTCCTATTATGGTAGTCAATGGTTACAGGTTTTCAGCTTTCTTCATAACTTCTTTAGTGTTCATCAGAATAAAGAAACTCATAAAGGTATGTAACCACTTGATGTTGAGTAAATAGTGATTATATTTTCATTTTTGAGTAAACAATCCCATTAAAACACCTCATTTTTGTCAGTCTCTTTCACAGATGTAAACCCGGCTGTTTTATTAACACTGTTTGTGTCCATGTAATAGCTATGTGAACAACAGTGCAAACATCTGTGCAGTGAATATATCAGAATGCTGCAGCAGAACCTTATAGATGGAGTCATCTGGCCTCGCTTGATCTGTGGCCTGAATCCCCAGAGCCAGCGAGACGGTCAGCTCAGCTCAGCTTTAACCTCCCATGAAGAGGTGAGATTCCTCTAGGCCTGCATATATCCATGTGCCTCTTCCTCTTCTGTTAAACCCTTCTTCCTATCTTCCATCTGTTCAGACATATATCCATACTGCATTTTCCCATCTATCTTCTCTTTAGAACGTAAACAAGCTACACACATCCCAACATGCTTCTCTCTGTCTGCCATGAGTCTGAGGGGTTGCCTTTATTGGATTTGCTGGATTTGCTGTGGATCAAACCTCAGTAAGCGCAGACTGGCAAACATTAATCAGCTGATCTCACACATATGGTCCGAGCGTCTAACCGTGGCCAGTCTCACGCCGAGTGGACTAATGTTCATCCACCCCATGCTGCTGATCACTTCACCGTTGAACTCACTGTTGAACCTGGCTTTCAGTTTAAGTTTTAGATTGCAATTTCTGAGGTGGTCGCAGAGATGCTGAGAAACCTAATGCTATGTGATGTTACGCTAAATATTTAGCACCTAAACACAATGTGAAAGATGAGAGTAATGGATGCTTTTTAACATAAAGTGTATAATATAGCTGATTTGTGAATGTCAGCATCTGCAGTTACCAAGATCAAAGTGCAAAGTCCCAAAAGAAAGAGTCGATTGTAAAGTGCCTGAAACAAGTCGTCAGTTCTTTCTGTTTACTTCCTGCACAAACCTTTGTAGGTTAGAATCTAATTTGCATAATGTCAGCCTGTCTTTATTGGCTGTCCATGGACATTGTGTACTTTGACTGTCAGACACATAGCTTTAACTGAGGCCTGGAAGAGATTGGTTTACATTTACTCATTTAGCAGGCTCTTTTGTGAGGATAAAAGAACACATCAAATCATCAGATAGTGGCAGTACATAAATGCAGTTTTTCTTTTCTTTGAGGATACGAAGAGGAGAAAGTGTGGCGTACAGGTGGTTTTTCAAGCCCACTCACCTAAATGGAGCACACTCAGAATTGCATAGTGTTTTCCAGGAAGTGTGCGGTGCTTTTAAAAATGTGTCTGGTGCATATGGAGAGGAAAAGAGTGTGTCATATACAGGTGATTTGTCAAGGCCCCTTACTTGCATGAAGTAGACTTAGAATTTCAATATGTCTTTCCAGAAACATGGAGTGTTTATAAGAAAGTGTCTGGTGCATATGGAGAAGAGATTTGGTTTGTGGACAGAAAGAGGGTGCTTTTTTTAATTCTGTGAAAGCAGATTCACTCTTTGCACACGCTTCCAAAGGACTTTGGCTATCACTGATATGGTACAACCATGACCGTAGTTACTGTTTCTATCGTTGTGTTTACCATATCTGAGGGGGCCTTCAATCTTGATATTCAGATATGGTGATGGCTATTTGGTTTCCAACTATAGGTGATCTGGGCAAACATTATGGGCTCTATCTTAATGATCTAGGCTCAAAAGTCCAAAGCGCATAGTGCAAAAGCAAAAGGCTGTGTCCGAATCCAATCTTGCTATTTTAAGGATGGAAAAATACGCTTTGTGCCCTGGCACATGGTCTAACAGGGTTGTGCTTATTCTCTTAATGAGTTATAGATGTGTTTTGCGCATGACTTGCATTAAACCAATCAGAGTCTCATCTCACATTCCCTTTAAGAGTCAGTTGTGTCGCGCCATAGCGCATTTGCTATGTACATGGCAGACTTTGTAAGAGAAAAACTGAGTGTTTCACTAGTGAGAAAACAGTTAAACAGACCATCTGCAGTGCAGTGGATAAAGAAAAAGCCTCCATTCGGCCTCTTTACCTTTTCTTTACTTTTACACTTTACTTCTTTACTTTTATGGATAAGGACACAGTGTTGTACGCACTCCGCTGAAGACATCCATTAGCCTACATATTAAATTTCGTTTGTTAAGCGCAAAGATTTGTTTCAAAACTAGGAGGTAGTGGCTTTTATTTTTATGTAGAAAATAATAATTTTTGAAACATTTTAATCCTTTATTTATTTATTTTTTTGTTAAAATAATTGTGTATTGCTGTACATCCTGTGTATATTAAGCATTTGAACTTGAATAGGTGCATAACTAATGTGATCTGCGCTGGACTGGACTAGACCAGGTTTTATTTGGTCGATGGCACACTCAATTTCAGTTCTTCAAAATAGCAATGCGACAACAATGTGTCTTAACACACCTTTTTAGACCCGAACACCCATAAGTCCACAAAGTGGCGCAAATGGATTTGCTATTTAAACAACGTGATGGAAAACATGAAAATTAGGGTAGTGCTGGTATGAAAATAGCAATAAATTGCTTCAAACACGTCTTGCACCTTATTGCGCTGGGTGTATGATAGGGCCCCAAATCTCTATTTGTATGGCTCCATGTGGAAATGTGCATGTGAAAGGCTCAAGCAGAGCAAAATGTAAATATTTTCATGTCTTTATAACATTTTCGCATGAAGAATATACATGTGAAATGTAAGTTAGGCACAGAAGAAAATGCAACGTCACAAACAGTATATCAGCAGTATGTTACCTGTTAGAGCGTTTGACAGGAAAACCGCTTTATACTTTGTTATATAGTCTATATATTTTGTAACTTCTAAAAAGCATGACTCATTTTTAGAATGAACTAGATTTTGCACTTTAGCTCACTTTGTATTGTTTGCTATTTTTCAGATGTGCTTGTGTAAAACTGTTGTAGAGCCTACCATTATAAACAGTACTGTCTCAATTTCAAACCATGTCATTAATAAAAGATGTAGTGAAATAGTGTATAAGTATTGTACACTCAATATACCACCCAGCTCAATATACAACACACTATAAGAAGTAGACTAATCGCAACAGACTTGGCCTTCATGACCAATCAGAACAAAGCTGGTTCTCAGAAATGAGAGCTTTAGAGAAAAGATGCTGAAATGTATATTGTGAAAAAAATAGGCCGCTGCAAATCAACATTATTCAAACAACATAAGCAACATATTTCCTGTGCATGCCTGGAAATAGTCATGACTAGCTGGTTAGCTGGTTCAGAGATGGACTGTGCTATGGTAATTAAGTGAGTTACTTGAAGTTTTGGAAACACAACCCTGTATAGTGCAGTGACGTATTTTACCTGACTCACTCGTGCCTTTCTGCAGTGCAGAACATCATGCATAATATCTGCTAGATTAAGGTCAAAGATCAATTGATAATCCAAATGTGTATACCTGAAGTGGCTGTGAGTTACTTCAGGTTACGCACATGCTAACAATAACAAGTCAAAAATGCAACAAAAGTAAACTTTTATTGTCATGTTGGAAAAAAATCCTGTTGATTTACAGATCAAGATATCTGAAAGCTGACTCGCGTTTCTTTGATTTTTTTAATTTTTTTAATTTTCCTTTACCCCCTCATTCATCATGCATTCACTAATAAACAACCCCTGAGTTGTTCCACTCAAATTTCAGCATGATTACCGTTTGATGGATATGTGCTCTCTACTGGTGTCATAATAGTTAGATGTATGAGTGCTTGTCATACAGTATCTATCTGTTCTATAGGATTTTAGCCATTCATTTAGTAGAACTCATTCATGTTTGTGTAATTTGGCAATTATTCACAAATATGATTTTGTGATCAAGTCAGGCACTATCAATCTTTAATTCAAAGGCAAAAAAATAAGACACAAGTATGTTAGCTAAATCTTTCCTGATTCCAAGTAAATAGTTGTCAACTATTTTAAGTAAATATATTCCCTTTTTGCTTACCTTACAGCATGGTACACTCCACTCTAAAAGTGCTGGGTTGTTTCAAACCAAATCTGGGATAAATATTGACAATTTCAACAGCTGTGTTTAAAATTGTATTAAACAAATAGATTTGTCCTTATTTTTGGGTTGAAACAATCCAGCACTTGTGTATATATGTGTGTATATATTTTTTAAAAAGACCCCGGAATTATATTTAAGATGATTTAAAACACAGGTGTCAAACTCAGATCCTGGAGCACCGCAGCTCTGCACAGTTTAGTTCTAACCCTAATTAAACACACCTGATCAAACTCATTAAGTCCTTCAGGCTTGTTTGAAATCTACAGGTAAGTGTGTTGGAGCAGGGTTGGAAGTAAACTGTGCAGGGCTATGGCCCTGAAAGAACTGAGTTTGACACCCATGATCTGAAACAATTGATTGTTTTTTAAATCTAATGAGCAAATCAAAGTTATTTAGCCAAATCAGTCTTTTTAAATCTATTTAAAATAGAATTACTTCATAACATATTCCTTCATAATTGTAAAGACGGAACTGCCTACCCATAACTCTGTTTTTTATGTAGGTGTTTTAGTTGTAGTAAACAAGATCATGATCCATATCCCCTGCTGATTTGAATCAACATTGTCTTATTTAAGGCTCAGCTCGCTGTAATCTTTACAGTACTGTTGTAGCATTGAAATTTTAGTGAACCAACTTCAGGAGCGTTTCCTATCAGATGGTGTATCTCTGACCTTTCACCTTTGCTTTGCTCGTCATGAGTGCCCAATTCTGTCCACACACTCATACTCGGCGTAAACACTCACACACACATGCGTGGTAAAAAGATGACGATCAAGGGTCGTAAACCCACCCTTCACACCGCCCCCCCACTTGAAGTTAGTGCGCTGTCCATATAATACACATGAAATTACACAGAGGTTCACAGTTATTTTACAAAAGATAAGATGCCTGAAGCAACTAAAAATGTTCTACCAGGCATTTTTGCTTGTTACAAAATCACATCCATTCCTCCCAACCCAACACCGACCCAAGCGATTTCCTATTCACAGGTGAATACAATAGCCCAAACCATCATTCACGTACTGTCCCCCACCCCGAGCCCGCCCAAAGACAAGAAGAAGGAAAAAAGTCTCAAAGAAATCCTTAAGAATCCAAGAAGTTCCTTTTAATTCCGCGGAAAATCAAGTTGTGTCTCTCTGTGTCGTGTTTTATTTTTTATTTTCTTCGTAAATTCAAGTCTCTCCAGAGAACTGAGCAAAGTTGTACAGTCCCGCGTGTTGCAGTTCATGAATTGGTTGTCACAACCGATGACTTTTCACTCGCAGGCTTGTGAAGGGCAGCAAGACGTGTCCTCCGGTAATCCACTAATACACAGTGTTGTGTTTTCCCCAGCATATGTTTTAGCATGATTTATTGGTGTCTATAGAAGCATACAGCTTTCATCTCATTCTTGCATTGGTAACATTAAACCTTGGTAATGGAGTAAGGCATAAAATGCAGACAACAGAAAAAATTATTCCTCTTTTTCTGCTCATCATAGATGCTGTTTTCTGTGTGTTCAGTCGCAATGACAGGTTTCAGAAAAAGAAAGTCTGGTCATTCTTACCAATCCCACGCCTACTCTACAGAGAGATCTCATTGAACATTCACATAAATTTTACAATCTGTCCTGTCTGCATTGGTCAGCATTCTGATTCAAGTCAAAATATGCCAGAGAAATCAAGTAGCTGATCAATGATTTCGTGAGTTATGTGCAAAATATTCTTTCAAATTCATTTGACACTGAGGCCTTGTCTACACAACCTTTTTGTGTGAAAATGCAGCTTTTTTCCTTCCCTTTTGACCACCAACACTGAGGTGATTCGCTAACAAAAATTGACATTTTTGAAAATGCCCTTCAATGTAGATATATTTGAAAATGCTGTTTTAGTTGTGTGACTCAGCCAAAGGCGAGTTGGTGTATGATATTATACCACCTTGTTTTGGCTACTTTTTAGTTTGAATCATTGCTAATGTCAGTTTGTATACTTCAGAGTGCATTTATTCAATGGGAGATGTAATGCTTACTTGCAGTGGATGTAATCATTTTCTGATGTTTCGGTGTGGATGAACAATAGTATAGACGGAGAGCAATTTTAAATGAAAGCACCATTTTCAAATGTATCCAGTTTATATGAACACACTTATTTGCTCCTATTGAAATTTATTATTTAAAAACAATTCTAAACATTCCTCTGATAGCTTATATGTTTTTCCTAATGTCAAACACATTCCATTTTTTTAAATATTATTTGTATAAGAGGCCGAATTACACATTAGACTTCAGTGCAGCACAAACATTCAACTTTAGGTTTCTTGTCACCTCTAGGCCAAATTGTTCCTTGCAGGAATCCTCTCGTCATTTATTAGTCTGTAAATACAAACTAAAATAACTCTAATGCAACCTACCTGTCACTTACATATGATTGAGAATGTAAAAGCTGCATTAACTATCCTCCGAGATATGTGTATGAAAAAACCTTTCATATACATCTGATAGACTAGCGAACTTTCATTCAAGTAATTCAAGACACCAAAGACTAAGTAAATTCTCCTTAACAACATCATCTGTGCAATCATTTGGAAGGATAAATGATTGGTTGGTTTAACCTCAGATCAGATTTTTCAAGCAATCCTGATCTATCACTTCACAAAGCAAGACCAGATACAGTACTTTACCTTTTCATAAGACTGGTCATAGAAATTATAAGGGCATGAGTTATTTTGTGCAATGCTATGAAACTATTTATAATTCAATAAGTAAACAGAGTTGAGAAACAGAGAAAAAAATAAACAAATAAAAAACAATAATTTACAGCAAAATGTAACTCAGGAAAAACCTGAATAGGCCATAATTCACACAGATTCGTTCACATTTTCAGTCAGCTCCTTTCATCTACAATCCCTCTGAATCATCTTGAGAGGAAAAACATTATTTCTTCTGGAAGTTGCTTTTTTGTACATACTGTGTCTTAATTCCTGCTTGAGCCACAGGAAGGATTCAGCCCAACCAATTTGGACAAATTGTAGGAACTTTGTCTTTTATGTCAGCCTCATTCATTCCCGGAGGCGTATGCCTCATTCTTAGAAAATGTTAAATCTCAAGTTTGTTTTCCCTTAAAGATAAGGTAATACACATGCACATTGAGTATTTTTGAATCAGTAGTTCAAATAATATAAATTACTCTGCCAGGAGTGCAGTTGTTTACAAGGCATGAATACTATTTTTGCAAATCTTTGATTTGAGGCCCTCAGGATCCAGGTCAAGGGATACAGATACTGAGCCAAATCAAAAGGTAATGTTTGTAGAGATCAATCATAAAAAAGCAATTTGGCATAGCCTTCATACATTCACTACAAAATATATCACCAGTTTGGCTGATCTGTAAATTTTGCACCCAAATAAGAAACATGGTTCTTCAAACCAGTTTAGAGTTGACTACCAAACCACCCAATAGCTTAGAGCCCAATTCCCTTTAAAATCATTAAGGTGACAGTAGATGCTTATTCAATGACATACACCCCTTTAAAGCATCTTAAACTGAATCAAAGGCCACAACAGAACAACTCTTAAAGTTCGTCCATGTCTCCATCTTTAAAGACCTCTTATTACCTCCCCCTGGCTGTCCACTTTTCAACCATTCAGAAGAGAAAGAATAGAAAAACTAATAAACAACAACAACAACAAAAAAAAAACATAATGAATGAACACTCATCTTCACATGACACAGTAAGGCTCACGGGGCAGTTGAGGTGGAGTTCTACAACAGGGAGGCAGGTGGGCCAGCAGACCCTTCTTCAGGTCCTTGTTGAGGAAAAAGCAGATGATGGGGTTCACGCCTGCCTGGGCAAAACTCATCCACACAGTTGTGGACAGATACCGGTGCGGGATGGTGCATGCCTTTACAAAGACCCGCCAGTAACAGGCCACAATGTACGGGGACCAGAGCACCAGAAAAAACAAGGTAATGACATAGAACATCCTGCCAAGCTGCTTCTCAGCCTTAAACTCCTCCATGCCCAGTAGGCGTCTGTTCTGGTTGTGCAAGTTCTGTCTTATGCCCAATAAAGTGGGAGGCATTGGGCCACGGCCGAACCCAGCTATCCAGTTTGCAGCTGCCTGACCGGTGGCTCCAGGTCCATGAAAGGTCCAGTTTTGGCTGATGGCTGGAACCATCTGGACCGGCTTCATCTTTCGGTGCTTGTATTCAAACAGCAGGAGCTTCATGTATACCACATGAGTGGCCAGGATTAGCACAGCCAGCATTAGCATGAAGCCTAGCGTGTCATTGGCCTTGAAGTAGCGATGTTCAAAGATACATTGGTCCTCCTCACGGATGAACTTGTACGTGCCGACGTCAAAGACAGGCGGGAAGGCCATGGCGACTGACAGCGTCCAGACCATACACACCACTGCAACGCAGGTCCAGAAGGTCATTCGCTTGGAGTAGAAGCGGTGGTGGGCAATGGCCATGTAGCGAGTGACGCTGATGCAGAACAGCATGAAGGCAGCATGGAAGCAGAAAAGGACGGCCATGAAGGCCACCACCTTGCAGCTGAGCACACTGTAAGTCCAGGCCGAGCCGTTCTTGATGGACACCAGCACAAAGGGAAAGCAGACCGCTGAGCGAATGGTGTCGGCGAGACAGAGATCCAGAAGAAAGTAGTATGGTGCCTTGTGTAAGGCTCTGTCCCGTAACACCAACAGGGATACAACTAAGTTGCCCACCAGGCTGATGCAGATGATCAGACCTAGAAGGACGAGTTTCACATAGGTTGAGACGGCTGAAGAAGGTGCTCCACCCATCACACCGCCTGTTGTGGACACCACGGCCGCCAAGGGGTTCCCAGGCCCATCGCTGCTTGCGTTTCCGTTGGCCATACCTTTTGCTGCTGGAATCGCACCCCTCCTCCTTCAACTCCTCCTTTACCTCCACTTCCTCCACTCCCTCCTCCACCTCCGCCGCCTCCGGCTGAGCTGTCGTCCGTCCTCGTGGTTGCCTTTCGTTGTTGTCTCAAATGGAAGGAGAGAAGCTTGATCTGCATTGCCCCATTTTGTACAGTTCTCTTTGGAGCGTCCTTTTAAATGTGTCAGTTCTCTTGGCCTTGACACCTATGAATAAAGGACAAAACATTTGTTACTGTTGTTTTCTCACACACAAATGCTAGTTTTTAAATGCCACAAACTCTACTGGCTTCCAGGGACAATTTAGCATTTGTGTAATGCCTGGGAGAAAGATTTTTAGGTCAAGAAGATTGAGCGAGCATAAAGTGATACTGATGCTGAGAAAAAAAAATATTATTCTTGATGCCATTAGAAACACTTTTTAAATTATTACTTTGAAAATAAAACATGTTAAGTTATTAGTCAACTGAGGAGGGCACACATATACAACAGCAAACTACTGGTGTCAATAGAAATGTAAACTCTTAATGTACTTTAGCATTCCTGAATAAATTGAGAACTTCTAAACTCTAACATTCTGTTACTTGAATGAGAAAGGTTTAAGTTTCAAACTAACTTATTGATGACGCATTACCATTCCCTTAAAAGATTAATAGCAAGTTAATGTTAATGCAGTTTTGGCCTAGATGTAATGATGTAACCTTCCTTGTTAGTTAAATGTGCTAGAGGCAAACTGCAACAGTTTTTCTCATTTTCAGGTTACACCACCCTCATTCCTGTAACCACAGCCTCTGCACTCAAAACAGTTTCTCACTTTTTTTTCTTGTTTAAAGGGGTGTCATTCTAGCCAGACAGAAATAATAATAGACTTTTCACTTACAGAAAAGCTGAATGAAAAATAATGCAGAGTATGGAATTGTTTTAAAGGCTAATATATGAACAAAACAAACAAAAAAATACAGCTCTGATTAAACCCAAATCACACTAACCCACGTATGTGCGGGTAGCTCGGCGTCATGCTGCATGAAGCGGCCTTACTGACCCGGTGTTTTGCACAAGTTGCACATCTTCTCTAAAGTGCTTCATTTATGAAAGCTCATGTTTTACACTGCTCCTAATGTACCCAAGGTTAATAATTAATCTGGGGTATTTATAAGCTGGGGTTTCACACTGTACCGTCTTAAACCCTGGGTTGACATCCATTGTTGTATATTTATGGTGTCAATAGGAGCTCCCCACCCATTTTCCTTTACAACCTGTGGCTCTGATATTCTGTAAAAATGTAACATCAGTTTTTGGGGGAGGTGGCCCAGGAACGTGGTTGAGAACCACTGGGTTATATAAAAAAAACACAAATCTGCATAAACACAGTCAGTTGTGTATATTAACCTATACAGGTGGTGTTGTTTACACACTGTGGGCATACATCAAACAACATGTAAAAATGAATTTAGCATAATAGGTTTCCAGTGCTGTGTGAACAGCCTTGTGAAATTGCAGTCTCACACTGTAAACCTTGTACAGAACAAAAAAGACTGGCTCAGCTCCAGCTCCAAAATATATAAGAAATGGCAATGCGGTGGCACAGTGAGTAGCACGTTCGCCTCCCAGCAAAAAGGTCGCTGGTTCGAGCCTCGACTGGCTCAGTTGGTGTTTCTGTGTGGAGTTTGCATGTTCTCCCCGTGTTCGTGTGGGTTTCCTCCAGGTGCTACGGTTTCCCCCACAAGTCCAAAGACGTGGTATAGGTGAATTGGGTAGGCTAAATTGTCCATAGTGTATGTGTGTGAATGAGAGTGTATGAATGTTTCCCAGTGATGGGATGCTTGTGGATTTGGAGCTGGTGTAAATACAAGCATCAGATGCATGTTTAATATATAAAAATATATTTATTCTATTTTTCCTTCTCTCCCCCCCCCTCCCTTTAATTTCAGATTGTTTGCTGCACTTTGGTCCACTCTCTGTATTACACTGCCTGTCTGGATTTCAACCATTGTTTGAACGAGGTCCAGTGCCAACGTAATGGGGGCAGGTACTTTCACTTTACACAATTACAGCGCCTCACCTCTTTTCATGTTCAAACCAATTAATGGCTGTTTCTCAATATGCGTTCTTCAGCCATCTTGCGTCCTCAAGTTCTCATGTAACGTCACCATTAACTGCAAAGTTCAGTTCCAAAACTCAAGTCCGCAAGAACGGAGGACGCATGAAAGTTCCTGTATGTGTTCTTGATATCGAGGAAGCATCAATGCAGACTTGAGCGCAAAATTCGCTCAAAGTCCCAGAAGTCATTGCGGCCCAATAAATGAGGTCGGGAGCACAGCATTTTATATAGATTTATTAATAAAGTTTAGAGATTAAACTTATCTCAGGACTTTCCCTAAATGAGACGATGAAAGTAAACATTAACATGAAAATCTTTATAAAGGCATAAACACTTTAAGGGTGTTTATTTGCTGAAATCTTTATTAAAATTAGTTTTATTTGTATTGTGCAACATATATTTGTAAGGTCTTTATCCATAGTATATGTTGTGAAAAGGTGAAAAACAAATTGTTGTATGAATGCTGTAATGTTTAAATAATTGTCTGTTAAACATTCGTGAAGGTCATGTGACCATCAGGAAGAATGCAGCATCTCATTTCTCACAGGACACGTTCTCTCTTTTTGCAGTCTCCCGAGTTCATTCTTCTGAGATAACTTGGCAAGACCGGTCTCCACAAGAACGCAAGTCCGTTCTCTGCGTTCTTGAAATTGAGAAACAGCCTAAGATCAGGGCAGTTTTTATGTCCTTCATGTTAAGAGATCGAGTTGATCCACTTGAAAAGGGAATTCACAAAGACATGACTTAGTAAATCGTGAAGTCATGTACTTTAATCGTTACATTAGTCTGAATGTAAATTGCCTTGTCAGGCAGCGCTGGACCAGCGTTGGACCAAAGTGCATCAATTGAAAGGTATTTAAAAAATAGAAAACGTATAACTATTTTTGTATGTATTAAACACAACTTTGATGCTTGTGTTTGCACCAGCTCTGCGATCCACGTCCACAACTTCACGCATTGGGTTAAATTAGGCTTTACAGTCTCCGTGTTCAGTCCATTACTTCCACTGTATCTGTTTAGCTGAGGGAACGAAACCAACCCCATGACGTCAGACACAACTATATTCCAAGATGGCGGTGCCCTTGCACTAAAAGCTATAGTAAAACATGCTGTTTTCTTTAAAATGGTTTTATTAGTCAAGGTTAACACATTTTCATTAAAGGGGGGTCCACTATGATACTGTATCATTTTTAAAATTTTAGTTGATGTGTAATGTAGCAGTGTAAACATAAAAAACATCTCTGAAATTGATATGTTTAAAGTTGAATGCAAAGGGAGACGCTGGCTTTTACAGAGATACCTTAGCAAAGCCTACAGTGAACAAAGTGTGGGGACTACAAAAAAATACATTCGGGTTAACGATGTCATAAACCCTTCAGGCTATGAGCATACACCCCATGCAGTGAAGGGGCGTGTGGATGCGCTGTTATAGCAGAGACACTTCCTGGTGACATGGAGCCGATAGCTGACCAATCAGAGCCTCTTGAGGGCGGGCTTTCAGAGGAACTAAGAAATATGACAGTCGTTTTCATGTTAGCTGAGTAGCTGTATATAATCAAAGTGAGATTTATGAAAAAATAACGTGATTTTTACAAATGAAGCATGAGTACATCCCATAAACACAACCAAGCCATGAAAATACACTCTGGACCACCCCTTTAAAGTGGAAACCAGTTTACAAAATAATGTAAACTTGACTGACTGCTTCACTTCCAGGTTATCTATAAGCTAGTATGCACTAAAACAATGACAAATATCACATTTCAAAGATAACATCACACAAAGTCACACTGCACTTTAGCTTCTTCTCAGATAATCCGACCAGTCAAATGCTCTCTATGCTCAGCAACTCAAATCAGCCACTTATTCATACAAATACCATTTTCAAATGTTGAATGGCACATAGTACCCTATATAGAGGATACAAATTCAGACAATGTACAGTAAATACGCTTTCCATAAGAGTGAGTGAAATCTAGTTTTGCATTTGAGTCAACGCAGACCACAAATCATAGCAGACCCATTTGAAATCTATTCGGAGAAGATTAGGATGAGCAATGATTAGAAAGGCTCAGCATTACTATTAGACTGTGGATGTCATAAGCTCTCAAATACGGCTTCACTGAGCTGAATAGCTCTGATCGAGATGTGATATAAACAAAACGCTACTGGCTTTTTCTTTTTTTAAAAGGAGGAGCTTCTGTCCAGTCTTCCAGGAAATTTCCTGTACATACTGTATTGTAAGAAACATCCATCCAACAGACTGGCCAACATTGCCTACTTAAAGGCACTTCAGGGAAGCTTATATTCAGGGAAGCTAATATTTATATTATAAAGAACAAGTGGTTTCATTGGTGTCCACCATCAGTAAACACAGATCGATCAATAATCTGCTGAATGGGATAAACAGGGCTCCTGTAAGCATCTGCTGTGACATGCTGAGGAGCATCTTCTGCTTCCCCCTTAGAGGCGAGCAGATCAGCTGTTTCCACCACACGCTACATGGCATGCCAGCAACTAGTCTATCACGGTAATTACCTCATTGTTGCTAGGCTACAACGCATCACTTTTTATGTGTTGAGTATATAGGCATGTGGACCGGAATGCTGTGGCAAGGGGGAGGTAAGGCAGCGGTAAATCGTTTTAATCAACATTAAAGGCTGTAGCAAAGCTTCAAGGCACAGCTTTCGAATACACAGCGACGTTATTCCACAAATGCAGTTTCTGTCCACTTTTCACCAAATGTTGCTGGAAGTTACGCCTTATTTTTGCTCACATATGGAAAAGCCCCACCCCTGGTTGACATATTTAGACAAAGGCATGTACACTTGTCAAACAGACACCATGATGTGTCATAGAACAGCTAACTAGCACATTCTCTTGATGTGAAACGGTGTTGAATTCAGGTCTATACCTTGCGCTGATATTGGCAGCATTTAAAGAGACACTTATGCTAGCTTTCACCAGCTAACAACGTCTGGTAAAGAGAAAGCTATATGTAGACTGTGGCTGATGACAAAGTCACTAGTACCTTAGTTCAACAGGAGATAGAACTGCGCCGACCCATTGTTTTAGAGCAGAAACACTAATTCACTTGTGTCACAGCAATTACAGCTGCTTGTTGCTAGGCTACAGGGTCCTTCTGCCTTGTGCGGTGTATGTGTCTTTGTAAGCCTGAATGCAACTCAGAATTGTATGCATCGAGGTGAGGGAAGGGAAGTGTCACTCATGAGGAATAATCAGCCAGAATGGAGACTCGAGCGAATGTTTCTGTCAGAGAGAGGACAAAATGTTACAACCTCATATCGTGACAACCTGTTGTAATTGGTTTACGAATTGTACAGCTTTGCATCAGTTAAAGGTGTTATTTGAATTGGCTGTTTCACTCTGATTCTGTTTCAGAACGGAAGTCTAAGCATTGATATCATTAAAAAGTTTCCGATTGCTGGGTAGACATAAATCGATCTTAATTGGTATTTAAAGTAATTGATCAAATGTACTACCATGCATGTCATTGAACTTTATGCAAATAAAAAGATAAAAAGAACATGAAACCAGAAGAGTTTTCCCAACTGCTTAATGTCACGATTTTCTCGCGTTAAATAGAGGTTTGTCGACCTGGTATTAGGGGAAGTATCAACATATTTACAGTGCGCAGATATGCAGATTTCATCGATTCGCGTGCGGATTGTTCCCACAGTCATTTTTTTGGCTCTGTTAAATTAACGGCTACACAAATATGCGGCTTATTTGGATGCGTCAGAGCTTCATTCATGTCACCTACATCAGTGAAAGTTCACCTCTCTCTATTTTCTCAGCTCTAGATAGACTCGTGGGAGAAACGCATGCATTCCAAAGAGGGCGGCTGAGAAGTTTCATTTGTTCAATGAAACAGAATTTACCCTCCTCCACAATACTTTTGATAATGCCTTTTAAATCAGTCTCTCAGATATTCATCATTTAATATGGGCTATATGTCTTGAAGACAAACTGGTCTTGATGTTAATGAATTTAAATGTTCCTTGTGGGGCTATATGGTAGAAAAGACCCCCTGGGGCAATGGCTCTTTAAATTTTTAATTATACAGCAACACAGTCCTTTCCTAAACACCTGTTTATCACTATGCACTGCAACATTCTTCTACCGCAAAGGGCATTATTTGTCTCCAAAAATGAATCTTGCTGACTTCATTCATAATTAAATATATCTGTACTAATATTTCATGCCTCATATTATCTAAAAACTTATTAATACAGACAAAAACATGAGGTAATCATGCTGGAAGTGATTAAACAGATAATTATTAGCTAAAGTGTTTGCTTTTGTGCTTAAATGTTATATTAATATTGTAAAACATTCTGCCAGAATACTGTACATTATAGCCCTCCTATAAAAAATGCTCGGTTGTTTCTACTCAAATTTGGTAAAATATGAACAAACTTAAGCGTTGGGTTTAAAAAATAATCCAGTAGTTGGGTTGAAACAACCTAGCATTTTTTGTATATGAGCAATTTACATAATGTATTATTAAAAAAAGAAATGTGACTAAATTGGAAATGAAAATAGACTTCCTTAGACAAATTAAATTAAAGAAAATATGATTAAAAGAAATGTGTTATCACACCTGACAGCACACAAACAAACATTTTCCCTAAAGGAGGCCTTTGTGCCATTACAGTTGACATCTCTTGGGTTATCATTACGTTGAATTAATTCTTCTGACTCTTTAATATTTCCCTCCAGAGGTTTAGTGTGCTCTTATCTCGCATTAATAGTGAGAAGGCCCTCGATGTCGTTGGGAGGAGTCAGATGTAAAGGGAGTTGGTTGGAGGTGGAAGGCTGGATAGCAACAGCAGTGAATATCGCTACCGTGGTCTCGGTGGGAGGAGGCGACGCGGAATTCACCAACCAAACGAGCCTGAATCATTTCGACTCTCCCACACCTATCGTTTTGATACGATAGAGAAAGAACAATGTGATCCCGTCGTTCGTGGCTAGCTTTTATAAAATGTTTCCTCTGTATCTCCATCATCTTCATTTGCGTTGCGCTTGGTGATGCGCAATACTGATGTTGAACCGTTTAGTGAGCTGGAGGCTGTTTACAGCTCGCGGGTTGTCGATGGCTTTCCGTGAGACACAAGAAAGCATGAAAATAATGAATTTCTTAGAACTAATGACGTGACCCGCACAGCCAATACGCAAAAGTGCAAATATCCCGTATGGACACTGTCAGAGCGACAGTCCCAGACTGTGTTACATTGATATTTCGTTATCTAACTCTCTTGGGTGCGATTCACATCTTCTTAGATGCGCGGAGGATTGTGACCTGCATGGTTATCATTAGATATCATGAAGAACTACGGCGTCTCCCCTCTGTGTGTGTGTGTGTGTGTGTCTTATTCCGTGCGCGCGCGCGTTCGCGTGTGTTTGCATGAGGGACAATGAAATAACAAATAGGCTACATAAAACAGGCTTGCATTTCACTCAGTACACAGTATGCGTCATGCCGAGAGTCATTGATATTTAATTTGATCATTATTGATTTTTATTATTATTATTATTATTATGTATATCCTCGAGCGCCTATCCCATGCTTATAGTTAATAAGGTTAACATTAAATAGGACAGCCATAATTTTACAGAGCTCTTACCTATAATTCTCAGTCTTCCTTCAGACAATGGATCTTGTGTCGATGGTAGGCCTTAATGGGACCTTGTTGTAAATATAGGGGGAAAAAAAGGGAAAAAACACAAAAACTTGCGAATAGGTTTTTTTCGTCCCGACACAACGTGTTCAGGGAATCGCACATGAATCCAAATTATAATCCAAGACGATTCTCGATGTCCTTTATAAACAACAGAGAACGAAAAAAAAATGAATTAATTAATACAGGGAATGGTCACGTCTGACAAACAAGACCTGTTTGGCTGGAAAGTCGTTTGCTGAACGGTGTGAAGGATATTTTGCCCGAAACTGGAATATTACACACATACGGGTTTTAAAAAACAAAAATATCGTTTCCTCTTTTTTCGTGTGCATGTCATGTCTTCGGGTTTTCCATAAAGCTAGGCCAAGCCTTAGCAGTATATTCCCATCACACGGTGACTAAATCAAACAGAGTTCAATAGCACAGTTACTCTATTTCTGCGGTGTTTTGTGGTTTAATCCTGAGACACGGCGTCAGTCTCATTATCTTGTGCGCAGATTTAGAAGTGTAAATAACGACTGGCTCTCGCTACTGGGCTACAGGACAAGACGCTTCTTCCCATCTTCATTTTCTTGCTGGAGCCAAAGACATTTTCTCCCACGCCACACCGATACACATCTTATCTTCGACGGGAATAAATCCGCTTTATCAAGCATCATCCCCGGGTATATCCACTGGCATCAGTGTTGTCCTCTCACATACTGTAGCCATTCTATGTAGAGACATGTACACAGTACATGTAAGCGCCCTATATATTTAAAATGCATATGCCTGGTACGGTCTTTGATGCAAGGCGCAGAAAAGATGGATCACACATGGCAGTCAGACCCGATTCTGTCAATTCGCCGTGACCGTCAGTATCCCGGTGCCATCGTTTATTTTAGAATGTTAACGAAAAAAGAACGAAATGAAATGGGTTCTTCTGCGATGGTCAATTGGAAACAGCGGCTCCCGTCTCTGCGCTCTACCTCAGTTTTCTCTGGATCGGATCCTTTCGGAAACGTCTCGGGATTTTTCGGCAGCCTCATTGACGCTGTTCTCACCACCACAGTCACTCTCTAGTGCATTCAGTCACAAACACAACTTTTAAATGGACAGTGTTAAAATATATAATTATCCCTTTTTATAAACACGTGCGATTTGTAGATGTGCATATATTTTAATTGCATTTATCATTGTTTACATTTACAAAATATTTAATGATAGATAGATGGAGTGAGCTTAGTAGCCATACATTTTATACACCCTAAGAAAGGACTGTAGAAAAATTTCAAATTGAACACTAGGAAGGATGATATATAGCCTAAGATAATGCAAAATTATTTCTCCTGTACATTTTACAGGTGTTTAGGTGTTTAATTCATGGGGCTAATAATTCTGACTTCAACTGTATGTATATATATGTATGTATATGTAATACATATATACAGAATACACTGTATATATGTATTCAACATACAGTTGAAGTTAGAATTATTAGCCCCCCTGTTAATTTTTTTCCCCAATTTCTGTTTAACGGAGAGAAGATAAGTAGATAGATATAGTTTTAATAACTCATTTCTTATAATCCATGATGACAGTAAATAATATTTTACTAGATATTTTTAAAGACACTTCTATACAGCTTAACTAGGTTAATTAGGTTAACTAGGCAGGTTAGGGTAATTAGGCAATTTATTGTTTAACGATGGTTTGTTCTGTAGACTATCGAAAAAATATAGCTTAAAGAGGCTAATAATTTTGACCTTAAAATTTTTGTTAAAAAATTAAAAACTGCTTTAATTCTAGCCGAAATAAAACAAATAAGACTTTCTCCAGAGGAAAAAATATTATCAGACATACTGTGAAAATTTCTTTGCTCTGTTAAACATCTTTTTTAAATATGTAAAAAAGAAAAAAATCTAAAGTGTATGTATGTATATATATATATATATATATATATATATATATATATATATATATATGTATATATATATATATATATATATATATATATATATATATATATATATATATATATATATATATATATATATATATATATAAAATAACCCATCTAAAAAGGTTTTAAGACCAAGTGAAATCTGATGCAAGTAAAGTCAACTTTCATGGTTAGATTATAGAGAAAACATTTTATAAGTAACTTTTATTCTAAATCTTGAACCTTATTCTTGAAAGAAAAAATGACCATTAAATAGTTGTGAAGCACCAAAAGCGGCCCATATTATTACTTATTAGGCTATTGTTGTTATCCATGAATTTTCAGATGTACTTTTTTTGACAAGAAAAGCTTGATAAATCATGAAGCTTTACATTAACATTGTTATGTTTTTTTTTATCAGAATAGTTAAATTCTGACTGAGGAAAATGGAATGTGCTGGCCAGTTTGTTATTTGTCTAATAAATGACAATAGGCCACAGGTTTAAAAATAAAAGTTTGACACATTGCTATTTTTTTTCTCCTAGCAATATATCATAAAGTAGCCTAAAAGTAAGTAGCCTCTTCATATTTCTTTATTCTAAATCTTTAGAAAATGTATTTGGTACATCAAAAAGTGTGCGACAAGCTAATCCAACCATCCGACAAGCTAAAAAAATAGGCTTATAATGTCACTAAATTACAGTTAAATATTTTAATCAAATAGAAAATGAGTCGATTAACAGCAAAAATGTCCACTTTTTGAGAAAAAAAGAACCACTCCTTTCACTATAGGCTAGCTATGGGCTTGTATATTGTAACCGGCATATGCCAATTATGAAATATTTGCTTCAGACAAATTTACAGAATGTCTGTATAAAAATGGCTTGTACGTCTAAGCAAATGAATATATGAATGCTTCAACGTATGATCAGAAAGAGTTTACATCACACCTGGGTCTCCTCTATGGCTTTTGGGTGTCTGGCACATTTTTGATTGAGGAGCCCGATGTTTCAGCCAGCTCACTCAGTAGGGCCTTGGCGTGAGAGCGTTTAATCTATCTGTAACTTCCTGGTAAAAAGGTGTTTTGTCTCTGCATGACACAGAGATCCGCCGCGTGCCCTCATGCCCGGCCAAACAGCTGCCTGAACCACTGGAAGCCACAGGAACAGATGGCCTTACCCGACAAAGAGGAAACCGACCTGAGGACACACAATCAGTCACCTGAAAGCACCTGAAACTACAAAAATAGACAACATTTGCAAGTAGTCCAATTTTAAAATTGTTCTTATTTATAGGCAGATCAGAATGCTGGATAAGTGTATACTTTTACGCTTTGAATATTTTATACGTTTGATGATATAAGACCATTATTCTGTGATGTTTCATCATCTTGCTGTACAATGCAGCCTTGGTCACTGAGGAACCATAGAGCAAGTTTAAGCATCCTCTCAACTTCTCATGTAATCGTTTCTTACTTTATTATGATGATTAAGAACACCATGTAAGTTTCTTAATATTTATATGTCTATTATAGCACTAGCCACAATAGAAAAGCTACGCATACTCCGTTGAGTCGCGCCCTCTAGTGGACAAAATGATAGACTGTTGCTGTGTTCATTTCTGCTCGACTCTAGTTTAACATCAAGCTTTTTTTTTCCGATGATACGGTCTCCTAAACAAGACAGTTCTCACACGAAGGAAATGCATCCTAAATGCTAAAGGCAATGTTTCTTGAAAAAAGAGCCAGTTTCTACTCTGAACATTTAATATCATTAATGGATCAAAAATGTTCAGTTTCATTATTATTATTATGACTTCTATTTGTTGTAATACTTTACTAATTTATTTTCAAGGTATAGTTCACCATTTACCCACTCTCATAAACCTGTAACCATTGACTTCCACAGTACGAACAAAAATACTATAGTAGCCAAACGTTACAGGTTTCCAGCTTCTTTTTTTTTTCTTCAAAATATCTTCTTTTGTGTTCAATAAATGAATGAGTCAATGATTTTTGGTTTTGTGTGAACTATCTCTTTTTTGATTTTTTAAAAATCTGTTTCATAGTTATTTGTTTCAATCTAATTTTGGACTTTCCTTTTTGGATGTTTGCATTTTTTAGAACTACGATCTGTTAGATAATTTTAATCCTAATTTTTATTTGTTTGCCACTTTACATATCAACATTTATTTAAATAAATTTTTAAATGTATTTATTTAGTTTTCCAGAAAAATTACTTTTATGTCACTGTGGTGTGATTAAATAAATAAATAAATAAATAAATAAACATGTGTTTCTTGTGGTGTGATGTGGATTGATGACATCACTTATCGCAGAAAACATTTCAGTTAATTTCTCTTTAGGATCATATTTAAAACTGTAATGATGGATGTTATTCATTTTAAGTGCTTGTTGGTGCGAGGTCTGAGTATTTCAGAAACTGCAGATCTACTGGAATTTTCATGCACAACCATATCTAGGGTTTACAGAGAATGGTCCAAAAAAGAGAAAATATCAAGGGAGCCAGACTTGTTCGTGCTAATAAAAAGCAACAGTAACTTAAATTACCACTCGTTACAACCGAGTATGCATAATGGCTTACATAGTCACCAGATCTCAATCCAATAGAGCACCTTTGGGATGTGGTGGAACGGGAGATTCACATCATGGATGTGCACCCAACAAATCTGCAGCAACTGCGTGATGCTGTCATGTCAATATGGACCAAAATCTCAGAGGAATATTTTCAATACCTTGTTAAATCATTCCACAAAGGTATCAGGCAGTTCAGACAGCAAAGGGGTCCAACCCGGTACTAGTAAGGTGTAATAAAGTGGCCAGTGTGTGTGTATATATATATATATATATATATATATATATATATATATATATATATATATATATATATATATATATAAATATATAAATATATATATATATATATATATATATATATATATATATATATATATATATATATATATATAAATACATATATATATATATATATATATATATATATATATATATATATATATAAATACATATATATATATATATATATATATATATATATATACATATATATATATATATATATATATATATATATATATATATATATATATATATATATATAATTTTTAAAATGACAAATAAATGGTAATTTTGCAATATATTACATTTTTCTTCAAAATTTCAGTATTTCTTGCCATTTATTTTTTTAAATACTCCTTAAAACTGAGCAATTCTAAGTAAAACTACTTTCTACATGATTTAAAAAAAGAACTCAAAGGCCAGTTTGGGGCAAAAATGATTTGACTCAAAAGATGACTGAAAGCAACTCACAAGGCTTATAATGAATGAACATGCTTATCATCTGCATCAACATCCAATCCATCACACATAATGCAGTTCAGCCCTTGAATACAGGGCCTACTCCAAATCCCAGATCTTTTAATAAGTAATAGGTTATATCAATAACACAATCAATAACGGATGGAATTTATTCGTTATATAGCTCAATAGAGATATAATCAGTGATAAGTGAGAGTTCGTTTTTCGTAATTAGACAGAGCATTTGTCACTCGTTCCAGTGAGTGTTTGTCTCTGCAGATTTTGTTGGCATGTAATCATGTGACTGCTGATGGTGAGTGACACTTTCAGAGGAAATCAGAATGTAGCTTATCAGAAATCAAAAACATGACATGTGTGACATTTACAGACCACAAAAATAAGAATTCTCATCAAAACAAAATTGACGTTTGGCGAGGACAGTCCCATTTATGTAAATCGCATCTTTTTCTCGGTCTGTCATCGCAGCAACCGTTTTAGTTGCTTGCTTTAGCTAAGGCTCAATCTTAAGTCTCTTTATTGCAAAATGTATGTGCTTTAATTAAATAGACCTGAATTATTAAAATGCACATTTTCACATTCAAATATAAAAACAAAACAGGTATGAAAATGTATGAGTAAAAAAGTCATTACAATGGTAAAAAAACTAAAAATGCTACGGTAAAAATCTGCAACATGTTTGACAGTAAGTTTCCTTACTATATATATATATATAGTGTGTATATATATATATATATATATATATATATATATATATATATATATATATATATATATATATATAAATCTTGAGTTTTATGTTAAGTCTAATGTTGATAAATAATGTTTATTGCATTACTTTTATTTGATGTTTGTTACCATGATGTGTTTAGTTGTCTGAATAAGTAACTTATTTACACTCACTGGCCACTTTATTAGGTACACTTTACTAGTACCGATTTGGACCCACTTTGCCTTTAGAACTGCCTTAATACTTCATGGCATATATTCAACAAGGTACTGGAAATATTCTTCTGAAATTTTGGTCCATATTAACATAACATCACGCAGTTGCTGCAGATGTGTTGGCTGCCCATCCATTATGCGAATCTCCCATTCCACCACATCCCAAAGGTGCTCTATAGGATTGAGATCTGCTGACTGTGGAGGCCATTTGAGTACAGTGAACTCATTGTCATGTTCAAGAAACCAGTCTGAGATGATTCACGCTTTATGACATGGTGTTTTGTCCTGCTGGAAGTAGGCATGAGATGATGGGTACACTGTGGTCATAAAGGGATGGACATGGTCAGCAACAATACTCAGGTAGGCTGTGGCCATGACACAATGCTCAATTGGTACTAATGGGCCCAAAGTGCAAAGAAAATATCCCCCACACCTTTACACCACCACCACCAGCCTGAACCATTGATACAAGGCAGGATGGATCCATGCTTTCATGGTGTTGACACCAAATTCTGACCCTACCATCCAGATGTCGCAGAAGAAATCGAGACTCATCAGACCAGGCAACATTTTTCCAATCTTGTATTGTTCATATTTGTTGAGCCTTTGTGAATTGTAGCCTCAGTTTCCTGCTCTTAGCTGACAGGAGTGGCACCCGGTGTGGTCTTCTGCTGCTGTAGCCCATCTGCCTCAAGGTTCGACATGTTGTGCGTTCAGAGATGCTCTTCTCGGTTGTAACAAAGGGCTATTTGAGTTACTGTTTGCCTTTCTATCAGCTCGAACCAGTCTGGCCATTCTCCTCTGACATCAACAAGGCCTTTTCACCCACAGAACTGTCACTCACTGGAAATTTTCTCTTTTAAACCCATTCTCTGTAAACCCTAGAGATGGTTGTGCGTAAAAATCTGAGTAGATCATCAGAAATTTCTCATTCTGAAATACTCAGACCAGCCTGTCTGACACCAACAACCATGCCACATTCAAAGTTACTTAAATCAGCTTTCTTCCCTATTCTGATGCTCGGTTTGAACTGCAGAAGATCGTCTTGACCATGTGTTCTCTCCGTTAAACTGAAATTGGGGAAAAAATAAACAGGGGGGCTAATAATTCAGGGGGGCGAATAATTCTGACTTCAACTGTATATATATATATATACTTTTGAAACTATGGAGACTGCATTTTCTTTTTTCATAATAGTTTTGTTCTCATTATTACTAAACGTATGCTAGTTAGAATATTAAGGTCAAGGTTTCACATGTAAAACAAAACACTGTGAGACCCAGTTTTCAAAATCCCAGCCAGTTTCACAATGTAACAACAACGTTTGCACTTTGGTTGGTGATTTGTGTGATAAATTCTCACATATGAATACTATGTCATGTTGTTTCAGTGGGTAGACTACAGTGTAGAATCAGCCTAAAACGCCTACAAACGGACCCTCATCAGCTGAATCAGAGAGCACCTACAAGAAGAAATACTGAGTCATACTACTGAAAACACTTTGACTCGCATTTGTGTGAAAAAAGATAAATATCTACAGAGGCAGATATCCTGAAGATGCGTGCCAAGAAAATGTCATTTTTTAGAAATGGCAGCCTTCCTGCTAAAGAACGAAAGGGTCAAACCCTTCACAGATCTGGCCAGTGTAGCGGAAAGATTTTATTGGTTGCCAATGCAATGAAAGCACTTTTTCATCTTGTTTCATTCAGTGAGAATGTGCAACAGGTCTCATTTCATAGGCACTGTGATATATTAGTCAGGGCTTCGACATTAACTGTTTTTGTAAATACTCTGACTAGTGATTTTCCAAAGTTCCATTGCTTTCGCTGCAGTTTTACTGTTGGGAAATTGTGTTTAAAAGTAGATAATTAAAGTGGATGACTGCTTGCTAATAATGAACTTAACATGTTACCAATCATATGGAAAAAATATATTAACAAAAGAGGAAACTGAAGCAACTTAAAGGGATAGTTCACTCAAAAATGAAAATGTAAGCACTATTTACTAACCCTCAAGTGATTCTAAAACTATATGTGTGTCTTTATTTTCATGAACACAAAAAAAAAGGTATTTAGAAAAAAGCTGAACACATTTAATGGCTGACTTCTGTTGCAAAAAAAAAAAAAAACTATTATTGAAGTCAATGGTTTCTTCAGTATTCTTTTGTGTTCAGCAGATCAAAGAAAGTCAATCTAGTTTAGAACAAATAAAATGAGAGTAAATAATGACAGAACTTTCATCACTATCAGTATTTAGATTTAAAATTAAAATAACAGCATAGCCAGCGTATACAGGAATCAGAGAGTGAAATTCAATACCTTTTAAGACCTTTTCTAAGAAGCTTTTCATTCAGTTTAAGACCTTATAACCACTTTTCAACCGGAAACACTAGCGATATTTTAACTTACAGTATATTTACTAAACTAATTTAAAACTAGAACATTATTTATATACTGAATAAAAATCTATTAAATCTAGCTAATTCAGCAGGTTGGCGCCTATAGAACTGCAGAAATAAAGGTGTTGCTTTGGTTACTGCAGTAAACCAAGCAGCATACCAACAAACACACAACGTTGTGTCAACGTAGCAACCTTCCTACAACGTTGTACCAACCTTGTAAAAAGGTTGAGGATCTACGTTGTTGCTGAAGGTTGTCACAATGGCGTCATCATAATGTTGCCATTTAAATGGCCGTTGCTTTAGGTTGTGCTTTGGCGGCATGGACGACCATTATACAACATTTACTCGTCATCAGTGAATCTGTTTAAATTTCAGACCGTTTGGCGTCTTATTCTACAACGACAGAGGAGACGTGAGTATTGCTTTATTTCTTTTTGCTAAACAAGACATCAGTGGTCATTTGTGTAGTCCTGTTGTGTCAAGCTCTGATCAGTTCTCTCTTGTTCACTGCCTATTTTGACTTGTGGCTGCTGTGGATCCATCTCTGAAACTGGATTCTCTGTTGGATTTGTTTCTTTCTCTGACTGCTTTTTCTGTGCCAACAACTACGCCTGGTCTTCAGCTGTGCTCCCCGGTCTGCTGTATTCTCCAGTCCAGGGCTTTGATGCCCAGTGTCTGCATTTTAATTTGCTTTCTTGTTTACTTTTCTTGTTTGATTACTTTACTTTCTCAATTGACATTTTAATTTAGCCTACCCTTTTAGTTTAATTATATATAGTTATATATTTAATATAATCTAAATATTATTTTATACTGTTTGCTTATAAATAGATGTGTACTGTATGTATTAAATGTTGTGAAATATATAATACAAAAGTTTGATTATATACATTTGTGTGGCATTTTTAAAAAGGAAAAATGAATGAACAATATTTAATATTAAGCAATACTGGAAAATTATTACTGCTTATCCTGTATTCTAGGCAGTATTGATAAACTTCCAGGAAAAAACAAACATTAATACATGGGATAAGAACGTCGTTTCACGGTTGCTTAATGTTACATGACAACATTGCTACAGCCTTCTCACGTCTTACATTTCTACGTTGTAACAATGTAGCGAGCACGTAAGTGGCGACGTTGACTTTGAAAAAATGCAACGTTGTACAGACATGGCTACAACGTAGATGTGTTTGTTGGGATGATGTCAAATCTAGTAGGATTTTGTTGATTTCATTAGCTACATCCTGATATTCGCAGATTTAATTCAGGCAAACTTTAGCATACAACCATACATTGCATAATCAAAAATGATGTAAAATTGAATACCTTGCAAAATAGCATTTAAGACTCTTTAATAGATTTTAAGGGCCTTATATTTCTCTACATTGATTTATCAACTTTGAGTACTTTTTAAGACCCTGCAGACACCCTGATAGCTAATGAATTTAAAGGGTTAGTTCAACCAAAAATGAAAATTCTGTTATTAATTACGCACCCTCATGCCATTCCACTCTCCTAAGAGCTTCGTTCATCTTCAGAACACACATTAAGATACTTAACATCTCTGATCCTCCATAGACATCAATGTACCAGAAGTTCAAGTCCAGAAAAAAAACTGTGGTTCAACTGTAATCATCCAAAGTTCCAAGAACACCTTTGTGCACAAAAAAACTGTAAAAAAGCTCTTCGATCTAATCAAAACTAACGTAATTTGTAGTCTGAAGGTTAATGAAAGTGTCAGGCTGTTTAAAAAGTGTGGCTCTAAGTAACAACTCTTTTTTTGTTTCATTTTCTGCATGAACAAAAATGTTTTTCTCGCATTATTACAGTGTTAATCTCTCTCTTTTTGTTCCGCACAAGACAGCAAGTACAGGTTTAGACTGACATGAGGATGGCAATGACAACATTTTTAATTTTAGGTGATTTATCCTTTTAAACTTTTGTAATGTGTCAGATATTATTATGCTTCTACAAACATTGTCTACTGTGTTATTTCCCTTTTATTCTACATTATGAAAAAAATGAATCTTGAGGCTTGATTTTCATTAAAAAAATTGATGTGGTCATTAAAAATAATGAGCATATTTTCTTTAAAAATTGATATTCTGGATTTATTATAAAATATTGAGAAGGTTTCGCTAATATAACTAAGATTTAAATTTCACTTATTTTTTTAAGCAAACTAGTGCAATTATTAAGCTTAATTTAAGAAACTAATTAAGCTAATAATATTGAGGAAAGATGGCTTCACGTTTATTTTAAGAAAATTGACTCAATTATGTGGGTTTGATTGAGATGTTTGCATTTGAATCTCAACAACGGCAGTGATCAGATGACATTTTGAAGAAGCAGATCAACAGTGAGCATGTTAAGAGGTAAGCATTAACAGTTTATACTTTTATTGTCTTAAATAGCCTAAGCTCTTTCAGGAAAGACACATGCTGTTCAAACTTGTTCAGGAGCTTAGTTTTTGCTATATGATGTACTGTATATAGAGATACACAGGTATTTTTAACCACCCATTCCTATTTGAAATTGATTTGCTTGAATGTTCATTCTGAATTATATAATGTAATTGAACAAATTATTTGCATTGTAACAGTTAAGCAGGGTGGACGAACAACAATGCGCTTGTTAAGTGGTAAGTTAGCTAGCTATTCAATGGGGTTTATGCACAGCTAGTGCTTTTCCATTTTATAAGGTTCCTTTTACAGCATTGATGATGTAATGTAATGAACTGTGTTTATATATAATACTGTATATAAATACTAATATTTGTTTGCTTCATTTTTCAGATCAATGAAGAAAATGTTTGCAGTATTTTCCCACTAAAGAGGAGCAGTTTATTGAGGCAGATTTTAATAAAGAGAATGGGTGCCATACATCAGGTATTTTTAATAATGTTATTTGTGTATTATTGTTATTATTATTATTATTATTACTATTATTATGCAATATTACTAATTTCTACACTTTTTTTGCATCAGACCTCACATTAAATCAGGGATGAAATGAGAGATGTCGTCCTCTGTTTGCTGGTCTATCTGTATGCAAAAGAGGAAGAGCTCATCCAGGAGTGCAATGTAAGTGTCTCAAACCGTTTCAGATATTTAGGGTCTTCAGAAAACTGCATTTTATATTTTTGCATGCTTACAAAAAATATATATCTCAAGCACTACATTGTTGAATGCACTATTCCTTGTATAAACATGGTTTGTTTTTATAAATTTTTGTACACTAGTATACATTTTAAACAGCCTGTCCATTATAAGTCAAAATACCTGTGTACTTGTGTCAGTCAGCAACGTCTACTCAAACATTATGAAGACTTACTGTTCACAGAGAAATGGTTTATTTCCTTAATATATTTCCTTAATGTGTTTTAGTAAACCTTAAACATTTGAAATGTACAACTGTATAATTTCAATATAATAAAGGTAATGTTTATTTTACAGTGTGGGAATGCACAGAGAATGGCTGAAACTTATGGTTGGTCATCCCTCTGACAGACAGCAATTCTCTGACTTCTGCATTGTCATGGAGGATAAGTGAGTCATGGCTAGCTTGGAAAATCTAGAATTACTGAACTGGATTTATACAAATATTCCCCGAATTAAAATCACCTACAAAGAAACGTTTATTAAGTTTCTGACACAAATTCACCTTTTGGGGAATTTTCACAGCATTGACTGATTGATTGTGTTGCTAATATTTTATACTGGTTCTATATGTTTTGCAATACACAAATTCTGTCAAATTTTGTCTAAAATGTGACTATTCCTACAAAAGAAAGTTGACAGAACATTTTTTCCAGGACACGGATAAAGGAATTTTTATCAGAGATTAACATCGCTGTAAATTTTATATAGATTTGTTTAACATATTGTACCATTTTGTTGTCAGTGTAACATGTAACAAAATTATATTTGGCCAAAATTTGAGTAAATGAGTGATTTATTTGCATATATTATAAAAGCATATTCCACTAATAATATTAAAATCTTCATCTATCACTCAAAAAAAACGAGTAATTTTCACATGTTTCATTCAAGTGGTTTTTGCAAAAATAAATAAATATGAGTAAATGGTGGTGAATTTGCTTAAATTATAAAAGCACATTCCGCTAATAATATTAAAATCTTCATCTATCACTCAAAAAATTTTGTAATTTTCACATGATTCATTCAAGTGGTTTTTGCAAAAAAAAAAATCAAGTCTTGAAATGTACTTAAAAATAATACGTGCAATAGTGTTACCACTATTTTTTAGTAAATAGCACATAAGATTTTTTACAGTGTGTCTTATACCGCATACAGTAAGAGAGAAATTACAATAAAGCAGCTTTCAGTTGAAGTAAGGCGCAGTAGGAAGTCCTTAACACATAATAAATTCTCTTTTCCAATTGTCTCTTCCAATTGTGTCACTCTAGTTTTTAGAGTGACACAAAATTAAAATAAAAAAAATGTATCTGCACTTTTGTCTGTTAATAAAAACATTATAATTAATATTATTGTGTATGTAATGACACAAAATAAATGACAAAAAATAAATAATGACTGTATGCTCAATGAAAACTTTACATACTGTGTTTCCCTTTAAACATTCTTTCCTGAGACCAATAAAAACATTTGCCATTTTATGTACTGGATTTTACTGGAAGTATTGATGCTCTAGTCATTACTGATTACCAAAGATTGAAAAATATACAAATATACAGTATAATTATGCTTTTTTTAAAAACAGTAATTAATATAAAAACAAAAGTACATGTGTTTACTAGATATCTATTTATAATTCAAAATAATGTAGAAAAGATGCTGTCGGGAAACTTAATTGTCTCTTAAAGGTCAAAGATTAAATGATTTTTTTTCCCTTTTCATAATTATTCTTTTGACATTGCATTTTTTTGGTTGATGCCAGATAAACAGACATTGCACATTGCGTTTTTGTTAAATGCAAGAGTTGTTTGTGAATATTCACTGTTGATTGTGGAACGTTTTGGCCCGTTTCCTTTTTGATGACTCTGAGTATTTTCTGGGTATAAATAGGGGCTGGATACTAAATTCTGGCAATGACACGCTGCATGTGGGAAGGTTCCAACTTCAGGTGAGTCTTAAAATGCAACATCTGTGTTCTCTGAAAGATGAACAATTTCTTAAAGTGGAAATGACATTCTTTTCGTCCTAATTTGACGCAAAATTGCATGATGTAATTATTACGCATTGGCTAATCTCTGTCTCTGTCTCTTTTGGAAATAATGACCATCATATTTTCCATATGCAGTCAGTTTGTATGATTAAAGAGGTTAATTTTGCATGTATCTATAATTCATTTCTGTCTTGACTGCATATGGAAAAAATCTCTTGAAAATGTGGATTTTGTGTGGATCTATTAGATGTGAGTTTGAATAAAATATTATTTTATTATTCTATAAATGTCTGATAATATTTATTCCAAATTTTGAACAAATAATATTGTCAATTAGAAAATTTAGTTTTTCCAGAAAATGACAATTGATTTTAATTTAGATGACTAAAGAAATAAGAAGTTGTTTGCTGAACAAAAGCAAACAAAACAACAACATCACTCAAACACATACCTGTGTTGTGGTCTCTTGATTTTTTCTTTAGACTCATATGGATTTATTATTTTTCTTTCAAATTGTTATCAGATCTTACAGTATAATTAATCTGTGTAGCTGTTCTTGTAATCTGCTTTATATAGTCACTGTATTTCCATTATAAAATTACATAACAGAAATTAAATGTTTCAGCTTCAGATTATTTTAATTAAACTTTCTTAGATTTAAAAAATACTTTATGTACCTAATATGTACAGTTGAAACCTGAATTATTAGCCCCTGTTTATTTTTTTCCCCAATTTTTGTTTAATGGAGAGAAGATATTTTTGAACACATTTCTAAACATAACAGTTTCAATAACTCATCTCTAATAACTGATTTATTTTATCTTTGCTATGATGACAGTACATAATATTTTTATTCATTCATTTTCTTTTCAGCTTAGTCCTTTTATTAATCTGGGGTCACCACAGCAGAATGAACCACCAACTTATCTAGCATATATGTTATGCAGCGGATGCCCTTCCAGCTGCAACCCATCACAGGGAAAGTAAATAATAATTTAATAATTTAATAATATTTTAATAATTTAATAATTTTTCAAGACACTTCTAAATAAGACTTTCTTGAGAAAAAAAATATTATCAGACATACTGTGAAAATTTCCTTGCTCTGGTAAACATAATTTGGGAAATGTTTATATATATATATATGTTCAAAAGGGGGCTAATAATTCTGACTTCAGCTGTAAATAATGTTTTTTATTTTTGGATAAAATGAAAATGTACCTTTGCTAACCCAACCCTAACCCTAAAAAGACAGAAAGACATTTTACCATTACCTGAAGTAATTTTTGCACGTAACAAATTGTCTTTCATCTTCCACAAGAAAACTCAACCCCTAAAAAACTGACGTGTTGGTCTTTCTGAAGTTTGTCCTCTGCCATTCTCGAAGAAATAATAGTTCTGCACGCCCTGATCTATGACCTCTGAAACAAACATCGCATCTACTTCTTTGATATGAAATTTTGTCTCTCACCTTTTTTTTTTAAATTCTGATTGCCATTTTTATCCAGAAAACATCCCCTCACTCTTGTTTTTAACCAGAAAAGCACAGGAAGACAACGGCTGTCAACTAAAGCGCAAGGTAAAGAACGCTCTGTAAAGAACTTGTTTATGAGATATTCTCAACTTAATATTTAATAATTGATGACAAAGCAGACCTTACACAAGCCAGCTATAGATTTTGTTATTTGCAAAATATCCAAAATTCATGTATTGATCAAATGTGCGTTCATGCAAATAATATAGATGTACAGTATGTTGGAACTTATTTCATCAGTTGGTTTAAATTATTCAAGCAAAATCAATAAAAAAAAAACTAAATTAAAAAGTTTGTTTTGTTCATTTTGTTTGAACATTTGAATATACAAAATGTTGTTTACTTAACTTTACATACCTTAAATCTGTGCCATATTGATATTTATACATATGTAATTATATGCATGTTGGATTATTTACTAAAATAGTTTTGAATATTTTATGTTTAACACATTGCACTCAAACACTTAAACATATAAAAAAGTGGGTGGATGAACAACTACAGTTATGGTCACTGTGAGTCATTTTGTTTTGTTTTTTCTCAAATCTTTGTAACGCCTGTTTTACAAAGACTAACAAAAACCTATTTCATGTGGTAGAGATGGAAAGGAAAGTAGATGACAAATATTCATTGGTATGTAGTTTCACTTAAATTCTTCTGAGGCAAAGCTGAAGTTATGTGAAAAGAGGAAAAGAGTGGAGTGTGAGTAATATTCCATCGCTCGATGCCGTGAACCTCAAAACTCAATTACATATGGCGTGACAGGCCACACAATGTCTAGAAAAGCAAATGGTTTGGAGTAATAATGAAACAATTGCAAGTGTTTGTTGCTTTTTTCAGTGGATGAAATTAAAACTAAAATGCTTTCTTTTTAGGAACTTCACTTGCTTTTGCTCATTTGACTAGTGCAGAGGAGTGCAAAGAAACAATGCTTTTATTGTCAAGACACTCTAAACTCAACATCATTACTATTACTATATCCCTCTTGCATCCCTCGTGCATGTTTTTGCAAAATGCAAAAAGTGTGTGTGTGGTTTCCTGAGAGGTGGTGAGAGGTTTGTGTTTTGTATGCCAGATAGACGTCATGCATATTTTGGGTTCAGATTGCAAGCAATTGCCATGTTTAAGTCTAGAAATTTTAAACCACAAACATAACAGAATGTCAGAAATTATGTTTATGTTTTGGCTGCTTTAAAATAACAGTAAGTTTAAACACAGTAAGTGCCATTGGCCTTGCTTGCATTTAACCTTATTTGTAGTGAGCCTTTTGGTCCTTTTTGTTTTTTTGCATGTATGCTGTACTAAGTGCAATTTCATGTAATCATGTCAGCACTCTCCTTCTGATTCCTCCAGGTTTTGTGTGAGATGCCCAGCATACATCATTTATCTTGGATTTTTCTTATCTTGACATTTTTATCATTTTGCCATTTTTAATATATCCTCATGGATTTTATTTCAGTGTAAACTTAGAAATTGTTTCAATTATTCTTTACATTTCTAATGGTTTAATAAAATAAATATCTAATATATTAATAATATATTAATAAAATATATCTAAAAATAAAAGAATCATGCACACATATTATATATATATATATATATATATATATATATATATATATATATATATATATATATATATATATATATATATATATATATATATATAGTTGAAGTCAGAAATATAAGCCCCCTGTTTATTTTTCCCACCAATTTTTGTTTAACGGAGAGATTTTTTCAACACATTTCTAAACATAATAGTTTTAATAACTCATTTCTAATAACGAATTTATTTTGTCTTTACCAGATATTTTTCAAGACACTTCTATACAGCTTTAGGTGACATTTAAAGGCTTACCAAGGTTAATTAGGTTAACTAGGCAGGTTAGGGAAATTGGGCAAGTATAATGTCATTGTATAATGATGGTTTGTTCTGAAGACAGTCGAAAAAAATAAAAAATGGTTCATAAAAATAAAAACTGCTTTTATTCTAGCCGAAATAAAACAAATAAGACTTTCTCCAAAAGAAAAAATTATTATAAGACATACTGTGAAAAATGCCTTGTATACTGAAAATTATGTACTGTCATCATGGCAGAGACAAAATAATGGAGTTATTAGAGATGCCTTATTAAAACTATTATGTTTAGAAATGTGTTAAAAAATATTTTCTCCGTTAAACAGAAATTGGGGAAAAAAATAAACAGGGGGGCTAATAATTCAGGGATGCTTATAATTTTGACTTCAACTGTATATATAATTATAGTATTTATAGTTTATATATTCATAGTATAGTATATCATTTATAGTATGTAGTATTATAACATTAGTAATTTATTTGTACATGTGGTTTAATATTAATCTTTAATGGTTACATTCTAATATCATTATAATAGATAATGAAAGCATTAAATGAAGTAAATTAAGTAAAATTAAAATCCTTGTAAAAATACAGATTTTTTTGGTAAACATTTTAAGTAAAAATACAAAATGGTATGAAGTGTTGATAGTTCCAGAACAAATACTAAATAATCTATAAACATAAAATAAATTAAGGAATTCCAGCTGAACATTTCATTGGCTGTCCCACATCTTATGTGAAATTTAAATGTATGTCAAATCTCTTATATGCACCTCTGCATATCTGACTTCAGAAATGCCTCATTGTAAAAGAGAGACTGATAAGAAAGTGAGTGGGAGAGAAGACGAGAAACAAAAGAGTCTAAAAGAGGAGCGTGACGCATCTCCTCCTCTTTTAAAGCAGCAAGCTTCAGATCAGTGCGTGGACGAGACTTTTTCTGAGGTACGTCCTTCATCCTCTACCCAACGTTACATTGAGTGTTGTTTACCTCAAATTTATACAGCAGTTCCTGAATTTTACAAAGCTTTTTTTAAAAACTGTGATGTATTTTATTATTTGAATTTTACTACATGTGTAGATCACACTTCACAATGAGAATCTTCAGATATATTTAATTAAATTAGTTTACATACATGTTTGTACTTTAAAAAAAGTCTGTAATAACTTGGAATATACCAGTTTTCAAAGCCTTAATAAAAAGCAATTCAGTGCTTTAGTCTTATGCAGTTTATAATTGAAAGAGGAGTTTGTTAATGGTAAAGGAGCAGGTTTGCTTCTTTAAAAGGGTCGTTGTTTTTCATTTTAAGAAACCAGGAAAAATGTATCACAGTTTCCAATAAAAAATGATTAGCAGCAAAAAACCTTTACAGTGTTGATTGTAATTGAGAATTATACCACAATGTTAGAATGAATTGTAAAGCATTGTGTAATGCTGAAATCTTGAGAAATGGCTGCTGAATATGCAGCTTTAAGCTGAAAATGTACTCATCATTTACTCACTCAAGTGGTTCTAAACTTTTAATTTCTTTCTTCTGTTGAACACAAAACATGTTATTTTGAAGAATGTTGGGAAAAAGTAGCCATTGACTTCTATAATAAGAACAAACAATACTATGGCTGTTTTTTTCCATTACGCTTCAGTATATCTGTGTGCAGCGGATGAAAGAAACTCAAACAGGTTTAGAACAAGAGAAATGTGAGTAAATGATTGCAATGGTATTTTTTTTTTTTTGGTGAACTATCCCTTTAGGATCATTGGAATAAATTATATTTCAAAATAGACTTTAAAAAACAAACTTTAAATTGTAATATTTCATTTATAGTTGAAGTCAGAATTATTAGCCCTCCTGAATTATTAGCCCATCTGCGTATTTTTTCCTAATTTCTGTTTACTGGAGAGAAGATTTTTTCAACACTTTTCTGAACATAATATTTTTAATAACTAAGTTCTAATAACTGATTTCTTTTATCTTTACCATGGTGACAGTACATAATATTTTACTAGATATGTTTTCAAGATAGGTAGTATTCAGCTTAAAGTGACATTTAAAGGCTTAACTATGTTAATTAGGCATGTTAAGCTAATCATGCAAGTCATTACATAATAGTTTTTTGTTCTGTAGACAATCAAAAATATATATTGCTTAAGAGGGCTAATAATCTTGACCTTAAAATGGTTTTATAAAAATTAAACACTGTTTTCAATGTAGCCAAAATAAAACAAATAAAACTTTCTCTAGGAGAAAAATATTATCAGAAATACTGTGAAAAAAAATCCTTGCTCTGTGAAACATCATTTGGGAAATATTTGAAAAAGAAAAAAAATCACAAGAGGGCTAATCATTTCGACTTCAACTGTACATACAGTCATACATCATCACAACAGTCTACTGTGATAACACACACACACACAAATCACACCATACAAAAACCAAGCGATGGAATAAAAGCACAGATACCTTAATCTTAAATAAATGTTTAATCATATCCTGACAATATCACACATTATTGTTCTTGCCAAGATTTTGACATGCCTATGGTTTCTATATTTTTGAAAGTAGTCTGTAAAGCTGAATTTATTTAAAATAATAAAATACTGTGAAACTTTTGATTTTATACTCTTAATTGATTCCTGTAATGAATAAGTGAATTTTTCCAGTGTAGTTTATTCCAATCTGTAGTGTCACATGTTCCCTCGGATATCATTCTGAGTATTTAAAGAAACACTTTTTTTGTCTTTTAATTAGCAAGAACACATTAAAGTCATCAAAAGTGATAATAAAAATTGCTAAAATACCTCATTTAAAAAATACTGTAAATTATTCTTATTTTTAACTTTCTCTTCATCACTCATGGTTTAGAGAATATGTACACTGTGTAAAAATGTAAAATGCTGGGTTACACACAATGCCTTCATGTTGTTTTTACAATATTAAGTGGATTGAACATAACCCCCCCCCCCCTCCCAAAAAAAAACCTTAAGAATTGTTGTTTTAACTCATATATAATAGTTTGAACAGGCAGCAAAAGTAATTTTTTGAGTGTAGAAAAATTATTCAACATCAGTAATATTAGAATGATCGGCTCATTAGAATGATTACTGAAGGCATTTGTTTAACATAAAGGACTGAAGTAATGACGCTGAACATTCACAGAAATAAATATTATTTTAAAAATATGTGACCCGGGATCACCAAACCTTAAGCTTAAGCTGCAATAGCCAAAACTACACTGTATTCGTGAAAATTATTACTTTTTCTTTTTTCTTTTATGCCAAAAATTATTAGAATATTAAGTAATGATCATTTTCCTGACATTCTGTAAAACTCCTACCATAACTTAATCTTTGATTTTTAATGTGAGTTGCTGAACACTTCATTTAGACAGCTGCCAATGTGATTTGGTTCAATATGTAGATTTTGTTGAACCTTCGTATTCCAGATTTTGAATTAGGCATGAGACGATAACCGTTTTCAACGTTTACCACAGTTTGGAAAAGTCAAGGTTTTAAAACCAGCAAAACTTTATGTTATACCAGTATATGTAAGTTTTTTCATTTATGTGGTTTTTACAACTATTTTATTTTGTTTTTTAGGGCAACAGTATCTATAGCTGAAAAGAACCCTCGACATCAAAAGCTACTCTTCTAAAATATTTTAAATGTTTCTTAAAATAAAATATATTGTGTTCAATGGGGGAAAAATGCAGTTGTTTTTTTAGATGACATTTAAAAACCACATATTTTAGAGCAGTAATCACAATACCATGAAACCGTGGTATTTTTATCCAAGGTTATCATACTGTCAGAATCTTATACCAGCCCATGCTTTGAATAGTTGTATCTCGGCCAAATATTGCCAAATAATATTTCATAAAAATACCATATGTTAAAACACCCCTCAGTGAGTTAAAGAAACTTTCAAAACTATTTAAAAATATCAGTTATCCCAAACATCTGACCAGTAGTCATTCATTCATTCATTTAATTTTTCTTCAGCTTAGTCCCTTATTTATCATGGGTTGCCACAGCTAAATGAACCGCCAACTATTCTGGCATATGTTTTTTACGCAGCGGATGCCCTTCCAGATGCAACCCAGTACTGGGAAACACCCATACACTCTCATTCTCTCACACACACACACACATACACTAGGGACAATTTTAATAAATCTAATTCACCTATAGCGCATGTCTTTGGACTGTGGGGAAAACTGAAGCACCCGGAGGAAACCCACATGAACACAGGGCTGAACAGTAGTGTATTTATTTATATTACTGATTTCTTAGATTTATTTATATTTCTGTCCCTCAGTCAGTACCACCAGTTCAGTTCAGTAATACAGCCTCCTCCAACAACTCCTCATTCTTTAAACCTCCTCTATGCCAGGTAAACTGAAACGCCACTGATGTTTAAAGCATCAGCAGCTGTCAGTGAACTGCCTTCATCGTGTGTGTGTGTGTTTGTGTGCGTGCGTGTGTGTGTGTGTGTGTGTGTGTGTGTGTAGGTGCAGAGATCTGCTGATGAAGAGCGAATGCAGTTTCTTCAGCTGCTGGTACAGAATTCACGATCAGGTCAGATCAGACCGTCTGTACTTCGCTCTACGGCTCTCCTGCTTCAGGGTTTGTGTTTCAATCAATTATTCACACCTCACTTTTTCACATAGTCGAAGTAGTGAAATCCTCAGAGATATTATTATATTTCATATATGTTCTGTCAAACTACAGTTTTTAAATATATATATCCACTACTGCTTCATGTAATCTCTTTATTGTGCTGGAGGTTTCAAACGAAGTAAATGTTTTTGAAGTTTCTGTGAAGGACGTGCTAATTGTGGCTAAAAGTGTAGTTCTGTTTTCTAAAATACTGTTGTGCTGGTCATATGTTTACAGTATTGTTTGGAGATTGTTAATATTTTAGTTTCAGTATAGCAAGTAATAAAATGTGCATGTTTTTTTCTACTTTATATTATTTAAGAAATGTACATATACAGTGCTCAGCATAATTGAGTACACCACATTTTGAAAAAGAATATTTCTATGCATTTCTCAGTTAATATAGGCAATGTATTTTGGTACATTTAAACAAAACAGATTTATTAAACAGATATATTTATTAAAATTATATTTAGTCACCAAACATATTTAGAAATTGAAAGATAATGCAATTAAATTCAAGCACAATATTGCAAAAAAAATTACAACCTACAAAATTTCAACTAAATATTTCAATTTTTTTTGTTTCTCTTCATTTTTTTTCTCTTCATAAAATTTGTATTTAATACTTTTCTATAACATAAACATTTAAATGAACTAGTTTTCGGACTGTTATCGTAAGTTATTTTGTGCACAAATATAATATTGTATAGCTTCCTATTTAAAATATGAATTTGAATGAGATATTTGTTAGGGGTGTACTTATGTATGCTGAGCACTGTGTATACAATTATTAGAAGAAATGAGTAACATTTTACAATAAGGTTCCATAGTTTAATATAGGTTAAAGTATATACAAACATGAGCAAACAATACATTTATTTTAGTATTTATTCATCTTTTAAAAGTTAGTTAATGAAAATAAAGCTGGTGGAAGTTCATTTGAACTAACAGTGCATTAACTTATATTAATAAGAATACCTTTTGATTATTAAAATGCTGTATAAGAGTGTTCATGCTTAGTTCTTGTACACTGAAAAAAGTGTTGCATGCAAAACTGTTGCAAACAATTTATTTGTGTTGAATTTAAACAAACAAATTAAATTGAGCAATGTTCAACTTAATTTGTTTGTTTAAATTCAGCCCAAATAAATTGTTTACAACCACTTAACGTAAAAAAAATTGAGTAAATCCAAGGAATCATCGTTGAATAATTTTTTTCAGTGTAGTAAGTATATGAAATAACAGTAACTAATATGCCGCTATTTTAAAGTGTTACCAAAAAAAGAATAAGAAAGGTTTCCACAGCATTGGTTTAATATACAATGTGCTATTGCCTGCTGTTTCGATAAACCTGATCATGCGTATAATTTAATTCACCAGAAATTTCTGCATACCTGACCACTTATTAGCAGTGGTTATAAAAATAATAATAACTCATTCATTAATAACGAGCTTAATAATAATAACAATAGTTGTTGTTTTAATTTTAGGTTATTTTATTTTAAACCTAGACCTATATTTGTATTTAATTGTACTTAAAATTTTTGATAGATTTACAGTTTTTTTTTTTGTAAATAATATTATAATAACCAAAATAAATGAATAAATATAGAAGTGAGGTACTCACAAGTATGAACAGTTTTTTTTTTTTTTCAGCAAATGAGAGCAACCCAACAGCCATGAGCAGAAGAAAAGACACAGGCCACAGTGCGCAGATTTCCATCCAAGCTGTTGCTGAATCAAGCCAACACAGGAAACAGTCTGCCAGCTATTACTCTCACAGGTATCACTGGAAAAAAGAAAATTAAATTAAAACTGAATCAATCTCCATATCCTTAAATTCCTCCATGTGTCCTCTTCAGCCCAGTACAGTCAGAGATCCAGAGATCCAGTGCTCTTTTCATAAACGGACATTGTCGCTGGCCAGGCTGTGAAAAAGCTTTTGAAGATAACACACTTTTTCTGAGGCAAGTCTGTCATTTTATTTTCAGTGTCTGAAGTAATGTCAGCACACCGCATTGATCTTTTTCATTATGATTGCTAAACTGTCTAGACATCTGAACCGAGACCACAGGACAGATGAAAAAACTATCGCACAATGGCGAGTTCAGCAAGACCTGGTGCACCACATGGAGAATCAGGTACGTCAGCAATGCAAACTCTTACAGGCACAAGTTCTGCTCTGTGCATCACTGACAATTGTGGATAATGCGTAAGAAAGTGAATCATGGTTTCATTGGTTTTGAGTCAATGAACGCCAACCAAAAAAGACTCAAGCTTCTTTGTAAGTGTGGCTTGATAACCCACTAACATGTTATTTGTGTTCAGCTCATACAGGAGAGGCAGAAACTTCATGCCATGCAGCTCCATCTCCGACTCTTCGAATGCATCTCCACATATACGGTACAAATCCTGTAACAGGTTTTATGAGAGCGTTCAGAAATCGAGATTCTCACAGTGAACGTGATATTTCCTTTTCACGATTTCACACAACATCCGTAACTCTGTACAAAGTGCATGGGAAACAATCTATCCACCTTTATCAGCATTTATTACGTCATGGAAAAACTAATATATATTTAAATTATGAATATGAGTTTATTTTTTAATTAAACAATGTGCAACTTCTCTGTTTTTCTGAATTTACTGGATTTATTAGTTAGGGGGTTGTTAATATTTCTTTTATTCTACAGTATAAAACAGATGGCATTCTCAATGTCTGATTACATTTCTCCCAAAATTCCAATAAATATATTTTTTGAGATTGCAAATATTATTATTGATTCTTCTGAATTTAAAACATTCTTATTGAGTTGTCTAATATTAATATAAAATCATTTTTACATCCTTTGGAAAGAAAGCACTTGTGTCTGATCTTTTGATTTAGTTTTTTTACCAAATAAAGTGCATTTACAGCATGAAAAAAGACAAAAAACAGAAACAAAACATTTCAAATAATAACATTGCACCACAAATAATCCATATACATTAATAACTGAGTAAGAGGCATGTAATTGACTTTGTGCTTTACAGATTTACACTTGGTATTTTAACATGAAACAAGTAATATTCACAATCATGACTGGGACCAAAGCTCTTTTCAGTCTCTTCTGTATTTTTTCCTTAAGATAATTTGCCTGTTTTCTCTGCAGACTTGTTAATATTTAACAATTTAATATTGCTGCAAATAGTTTTTGAGATTATCCAGGGTCTGTTGAAAGTAATTAGTTCATTCTATTAAACTATAAAATATTCAGTAGATGAACTTTGAGTAGAATAATGACACCCAGGAGCGGATTTGACCAATAAGGCAGGTAAGCGGCCCCAATAAATATCTAGAAGTAAAAATTACACCTATAAACTACGCTGTAAAAAATTATTTGTTAGTTTGGCTAAAAAAAGTAAGTTACCTGGTTGCTTTAAAATTTTGAGTTCATTGAAACTATAAATGTGAGTTATATCAGTGAGTGATTTTGCTGTTTCAGCTTTGTATTTTGTATTGCATCAACTTCTTCAAGTAGTTTAAGTTGACTTACAAATTTGAGTACACTCAACTTAAAACTGTAAAATTGTTGAGTGAACTTACTTTTTTAAATCAACTTAATCCATTTGATTGCTTGAAAAAGTTGATACAATATAATTCAAAGTTATATGAACAAAAGATTTGTCAACTCAACTACAAATAGTTTGTTGTAACAAAAAACTGATAAAGTTACCTGGTTGCCCTAAAATTATGAGTTAAATTAACTAAATATTGCTTGTTCTAACAATTAACTAAGACGTTTATACGGTTGCCTTAAAATTACGAGTTAAATCAACTAAATATAACTTGTTATAACAATTAACCATGAAGTTTACACAGTTGTCTTAAAATTATGAGCTAAATGAATTCACCCCATGTAACATGACAAATGCATTTAAAAAAGAAATCTGGAATGTCGACACAAATACACTGTAATGTCATTTATTATAACTTCAAGAAAATATTTTTATTCAAGCAGAAATAAAGTCCTATCAGTTCAATGAATTAATATGAAAACTCCTTGATTCAACAAGATACAATCTGTAAATGTACTTCATATACAGTTGAAGGTTTAATAACTCATTTCTAATACCTGATTTATTTGACCTTTGCCATGATGACAGTAAATAATATTTTACTAAATATTTTTCAAGGCACTTTTATACAACTTAAAGTGACATTTAAAGGCTTAACTAGGTTAATTAGGTTAACTAGGCAGGTTAGGGAAATTAGGCAATTTATTGTATAATGATGATTTGTTCTGTAGACTATCGAAAAAATATATAGATTAAAGGGGCTAATAATTTTGACCTTAAAATTCATTCATTCATTCATTTTCTTTTCGGCTTAGTCCCTTTATTAATCTGGAGTCACCACAGCGGAATGAACCGCCAACTTATCCAGCATTTTGTTTTATGCAGCGGATGCCCTTCCAGCTGCAACCCATCACTACCCTACCCAATTCACCTGTACCGCATGTCTTTGGACTGTGGGGGAAACCGGACCACCCGGAGGAAACCCACACGAACGCAGGGAGAACATGCAAACTCCACACAGAAACTCCAACTGACCCAGCCAAGGCTCGAACCAGCAACCTTCTTGCTGTGAGGCGACAGCACTACCTACTGTGCCACTGCGTTGCCGACCTTAAAATGGTTTATAAACAATTAAAAGCTGCTTTCTAGCCAAAATAAAACAGACTTTTCTCCAGAAGAAAAAAATATTATCAGACATACAGTGAAAATTTCCTTGCTCTGTTAAACATAATTTGGGAAATATTTAAAAAAGAAAAAAAATCAAAGGGGGGTTGATAATTCTGACTTCAACTGTACATGCAATAGTCAGAAGCAGCTTTACAAAAAAAAAACAGGTAGAAAAGGAGCAGCAAAGTGGCGCAGTGGGTAGCACAATTGCCTCACAGCAAGAAGGTCGCTGATTCGATCCCCGACTGGGTCAGTTGGCATTTCTGAATGGAGTTTGCATGTTCAAAACAGATGCTGGATAAGTTGGCGGTTCATTCCCCTGTGGCGACCCCAGATTAATAAAGGGACTAAGCTGAAAAAAAAATGAATGAATGAATGTCAGACAAGGAAAAATGGTAAGAAAACAGCAATTTGGAAACATTGTTCATGTGTTGTTGTGGTGTGGATGTATAACCTGGGTTATAATCTCCTAAACAAACACTTGCAATTGATTCATGAGATCGGTTCATGAGATCGGCCAGATCAGCAAGCACCGATCCAGTCGTGAAATGTGATTATCGGCCGATACTGATCTTCGGCCGATCGATCGGAGCATTCCTAATATTTATTATTTTAGTTGTAAGTTCATTTTACTAAAACTAATCATTTAAAATGTAGAGACTGCATTAATTTAAAATGTCTAAAAGAAGATTGAGTGATATATTAAAAAAACAGCAATATAAATAAAAATTTAATAAAAGTAGAAAGGGTGCATTTCAGGACTTGGGTGCTATGGCTGTAATTGCTTAGGGCCCCAAAATCACTAAATCTGCCCCTCATGACACCTCAATGTACCCTGTTTTTAAAACACCTCACTGATTGTTTACTGACGTTACTCTCATAATTCACATAAAGCATAATGTGGTAAAAAAAATAGTGGATATGTGCTTGATATCGCTCTCATACTACTTGTGTGCTCTCCATCAGGGAGTTGCTGGAGGCTGGTGGAGGCCGCTGGCACTAAATTTCCCCCCATTGAGTGAGCCAGATGGCAGGACAGAGAGAGCTTGTGATGCACCGGTACAACAGGAGCCTTGGCACATCCCACCACCACACCTGCTGCCAGGTAAATCCTCCTAAAATCCAAAATACACTTCTTGCTGTGCTCCTTAACACAGGAGCGCCACTGAACAAGCATAATTGAATCTGAAATGGTTTAATGATGACTGTACGGATAAGACTGTACGTTGATCCGTTTACTTCCGCTCTTCTGTTTACTTCCATTGGCCTGACTCTAGAAAGTTGGTGGCCTACCGCTTTGGCTACAGCTGATTTTGTGATATTGCTTGTTTCCTGTTGCCATATTTGGCAGGACTGCAGACTACAAAAGGTTGAGATCTGGACCAAAAGCAACTCAGCTGGAGCTCTTGCTCATAAACCGTCTATTACAAAGCTTTGATTTGGCAGTTTCGAGGTTTGCACAAGCATGTTATTGAAAATGCCTGACTCATTTACATTACTCGGATGTGTGTTTTCTACTTGCAGCAAAACACATCAGGCTTTATGCAGTTATGATTGTTTCCGCTCAGTTTTCCAAGAATTGTTGTGTGATGTTCGGCTTAGTCATTTTCTTTTCTGCAAATTACAGATTTCGTTAGCAGTGCTGAATACTACAAATGTGCCAATATACGTCCGCCCTATACGTATGCGTTCCTAATCAGATGGGTAAGTAACGTCTTTTGTCTTTGCTATGATAACAGAACATAATATTTCTCTACTTATTTAGCAAGATACTAGTATTCTGCATAAAGTGCAATTTAAAGGCTTAACTTGGTTAACTAGGTAAGTTAAATTAATAAGGCAAGCCACTGGACAATAGATGTTTGTTCTGTAGCAAATCTGGGGAAAAATTGTTAAGGGGGCTAATAATATTGACCTTAAAAATTATAAAAACAAATTTAAGAACTGCTTTTATACTTGGGAAATATTTTAAAAGTATAATTTTAAAAGAAAAACACAGAAAAGCTAATAATTTTGCTTTGAACTCTATATATATATATTTTTTTTACTAATGCAATTTTTCATTTCATGCTTGTTTAGTCAATCTTGGAGGCCCCAGACAAACAACGGACATTAAACGAAATCTACAACTGGTTCACAAGAATGTTCTTCTACTTTCGTCATAATTCCCCTACATGGAAGGTACTAAAAACCCAATGTTGCTAATAGAGATTGATTTCTGAAATAGCATTTTGTATAGTAAAAGCTGAATATTTTGTAATAATATAGTGCCAGATTCATTCATTCATTCATTTTCTTTCGGCTTAGTCCCTTGATGGGTTATGACTGGTAGGGCATACACTGTGTAAAACATATGCTGGATAAATTAGCGGTTCATTCCGCCGTGGCGACCCCTGATTAATAAAGGGACTAAGCCGAAGGAAAAGTGAATGAAAAAACTTAGGCTTGTCCAAGTTAACCAGATACTGATATTGGTACAGTTTATTCGGGAGATTATATTTGTGTCCACATGGTGCCGCTATTGACAAGATAAAAATCACGAAGTTATGCTAAATATTCTTACTTTACAGTAACAGGCGATTTTTATAACATAAAATAGTATTCTTTAATTTATAATCACTTCAAACTTTTCTCAGAATGCCGTGAGACACAATCTTAGTCTTCACAAATGCTTTGTGCGGGTGGACGGGAGGACAGGGGCCGTGTGGACAGTGGATGAGGAAGAGTTTCAGAAGAGGAAAGGCCAGAAAATCCACAGGTCAATTAACAATTATCTCAGGATTATCAAAATAAGAATGTAATTCACAGAATATGCTCATGATATTGGAAAGTCTAACAGTGTGACAAGTAATGTCTCGCTTTATTTTACAGGGACTACACTTTAAAATGGTCGACACCCTTCTCCCACTATCCACCTCATGAAGTCTCAGATGTACCAATAAAAGCCATAGATTCTCAGTAAAATATTTGTTTGTTTATGTATAGTGTAATATGGAGACAAATTAGGCTAAACTTTAGATTTTTTTTAACTTTTAGACATTATCATTAAGTGTTGTTTGTTTGTTTGTTAATATCCATTGCTATTAATTTGTTAATAGTCTTTCTTATAACATTACTGTTGCATAAGTATTTTATATATATATAGTCATTTATGCACATTGTAGGTTTTTATGTTTATATACAGTGTTATAAATTGATGTATTTCTGACTGTTTTTGTATGTATTTTATTATACCTGATTAAAATGAAATAGCAAAAATATATTAGAATATTCAAAATTATTCTGATTACAATATCATACACCAAACTACAACCTGACCAGAAGAGGGCATCTGCGTGTGCTCGTGTGATCACATTTTTTGGGTGTGGTAATTCTGTAACAGCAGACAGAGACTAAAAAAAAGACAAAAGAAAAAAAAAACATAAACAAAGATGCTAGAATGAGGGACAAAGAAAATTCACATCATCTAAATCATAGTGACTGATGCAGACAAGATTAAGGGGACTATATTAAATCAATTATATTTTTCATTCATTCATTTTCTTGTCGGCTTAGTCCCTTATTAATCCGGGGTCACCACAGCGGAATGAACTGCCCAATTATATTATATCTTACTAAATTCCCCACCATGTTGATTTGAAGAATGAAGAAATCTATCATATTTCTGCTACTTATTCTTCCTCAGATGTGCAAATGGAAGTCTTTTCAGTCTGTTTTGCCCTTGTGTAACTGAATCCATGCTGCAGTCTAAATAGGTGGAGAGTAAATCTGCATTTGATCTCCTGTGGTTCTCTGTTTTGTCTTCCAGCTTCATGGGAACATAACCATCCCTCGTTGTGCTCCTCTGCCACCACAGGCTTTTGTTCACCATCACATTCCTGTGCCACTATGCCATTAATGGTGGTTGGCACTGGATTCTGATGGAAAATGGATATCAATTTTCTAGATTTTCAATTTTCTAAAGCCGCCTAGACATTATGGCTGTAGTAGGCTATATCAAAAATGTGGCATTTGGAATATTTCCAAATAAAACCACAATTTTAATATCTTAAGCAAAATAATGGCTTGCTTATCAGATGTTTTGTTTTGGGTTAAAAAAACACCGTTAGTTTTCATATGGTTACATAAAAATGCCAACATAAAATACAGATAATTGAATTGTTTTATAATATTACCTGTAGGTCTACATCAAAATTCACGACACGCCTAACGCGTATTGATATTTGCTACGCCCTATACCACAATTTTACTTTAAATAGTACTGGTTAGAGTACAAAACCGTGAACTTGTGCTTGTCATAGTATAAAGAATTTTTGGGTTTTATATGTAGCACAAATATGGTTAATTTTTGTAAGGCTCTAAAGTACATATCAAACGTACGTAAATAAAAACGGAAGTTATTCGAGGTCACCTATCGGTAAACAAAGCACAAGATGGCGCCAAGCAGTCGCCCGCCAGTGTTTGTGTGCTACGCGGTGATGCTAAAAAGTAGACAGTCATAAGTCACACATTTCGAAGCGCTTATAAAACGCGCTGTTGAAAATTTTCTCTAAAAGAGAAATTGATCTACAAATATGTAAGTACCAATAAACACGCTCTGCTTTCTTTTATTAATTTGTTGCTTTTTGGTATAAGATTTGTGACACCCAATAAAAAAAAGCTTTTTATTGTTCAGACATTAATCTTAATCGTAAAGTTTATTAGAACCTACATTAAAAAGGAATAATTAGCATTTTAATACCCTCCAGCTGAATCTCGCAACAATTTGATGGCTGCATCTGAAATCACACAAACTTTATATGCAAGCAGGCAAAACAGAAACACAGAAGACTACTCTTAGAAGAGTAAACAAAAAGCAACTGTTGATCTACTTTTTCTGGTTAGATTGTTAATTTCCTTACAATAAATGGTTACTATATGAGGCCATGGGAGAGGATTTGTGAATGGCAATATGCAACTGACACTGCAAGTCACATAATGACAACATGATTAATAGTTTGTTCAGATTACATTCTAATTATATATTATACATACTTCAGCCTTGTACATGTACAGTACATTGTGTTCTCAAAGGCTCACCAAAATTGTACAATAGAACAATAGAAGATTAGACAAATGTTGCCTGGTCTGAGTCTCAATTTCTGCTGTGACATTCGGATGGTAGGGTCAGAATTTGGCATCAACAACATGAAAGCATGGATCCATCCTGCTTTATTTCAACGGTTCAGTCTGGTGGTGGTGGTGTAATGGAGGGGGATAATTTTTCCTGGCACACTTTGGGCCCATTAGTACCAACTGAGCATCATGTCAACGCCACAGCCTACCTGAGTATTGTTGCTGACTATGTCCATCCCTTTATGACCACAGTGTACCCATCTTCTGATGGCTACTTCCAGCAGGACAACATGCCACATCATAAAGCGTGAATCATCTCAGACTGGTTTCTTGAACATGACAATGAGTTCACTGTACTCAAATGGCCTCCACAGTCACCAGAGCTCAATCCAATAGAGCACTTTTGGGATGTGGTTGAACGAGAGATTCATATCATAGATGTGCATCCGACAAATCTGCAGCAACTGCGTGATGCTATCATGTCAATATGGAGCAAAATCTCTGAGGAATTTTCCAGTACCTTGTTAAATCTGTGCCGCAAAGCATTAAGGCAGTTCTGAAGGGCAAAAGTGGGTTCAACCCAGTACTAGTAAGGTGTACCTAATAAACTGGCCGGTAAGTGTGTAAATATATATATAAAACTACAAAATATCATCAAATATCTTGGTGGACATCCTGTATCTCTTGTTGGTCTTGTCAGAGATAGGTTTGTGAATGTAGTGTTTGAGCTGTATGCAATCTATATATATTGATTCATTTTCTTTTCGGCTTAGTCCCTTTATTAATCTGGGGTCGCCACAGCAGAATGAACTGCCAACTTATCCAGCATATGTTTTATGCAGCGGATGTCCTTCCAGCTGCAACCCCTCACTGGGAAACATCCTTACACACTCATTCACACACATACACTACGGATAATTTAGCTTACCCAATTCACCCACCACATGTTTTTTGGACTTGTGGGCGAAACCGGAGCACCTGGAGGAAACCCAAACAAACACTGGGAGAGCATGCAAACTCCACATAGAAATGCCAGCTGACCCAGCCGGGGCTCGAACCAGTGACCTTCTTGCTGTGAGGTGATTGTGTTACCCACTGCACCACCGTGCAGCCCATATTTATTTAAAATTTGAAATTCTCTGATCTGGAATGGTACAGATAAAAAAAAATCAATGTTTGTTTCTAAAATATGCTGTTTTTGATGTTTGCCGAAGCTAAAGAAAAGGATATTTCACTCATTTTATTGCACGGTTTTCCAGCTGTCTCAACGGGACTCCTCATGCCTGCTGATAATTTTATTGGTTCAGCACTGATCTGACAACATATTTCAAACACATTTTTTTCACTTGTTTCCATGGCCTTGAGTCCTGCAGATGTATTATGATGAAAAATAAGCAGTTGACAGCCGCGGGCTACAGAGTTAGCTGGACCCTAATTACACCTGGAGCATTTCCTTCAGAACACTCCTCATTACAGCGGCCTCTGGACAGCCTCAGTGTTTCTGACAGCTGCCTCTCTCTGTGTCAGGTGCTTATTACCTGCTCTTCCTCCCCCTGTTGACTTCCAGTTCCAAACAGGTGTCTCAACCCCTGCATCCAGTGTGCTATACCACTGCTGTGTTTTCATTACCTGAGTCTGCCATAGAGATATGCAGCGGAAACAGAGGATGCTATGTCTTTCGGGGACTTTCTGCAGAGTTTTACAGCCAGAGAAAACATTCAGCTTTAATAGGCAGTGTCCTCTTTTAGTGTTTTTCCAGATGAGATAGTTAAGTGTAATCACAGCTCTATTCTATATACTCAACATAGGTGTGTGCTTTGGTCGAAAGTGTGTCATCTCTGAGCTTTTTCCAGGTGCAAATGTCATGAATACAGAATGCTCTATAATTTTGGTTTCAGAGTAATGCATTTGAGTGCAGACAACTAAAATAATTCACATTCATTTGAATAACTGTGCTGGTTAATCAATTACATGTCATTTGGATTATGTAATCAGATTCCAAATATTAATACCTGTAATTATATTGCATTTTAAAATGATCATAATCTGAACACAGTTACTTTTTATGATTTATATAGTTACATATTATTGACAGTACCAGTAAACTATTAATGTTTTATGGATTATAAGTAGTTCTTTGTAACTTGTCACTGGCCCACTGGAGGCCCATTGCAATAACAATATATTGTGTAAACTAAAATTTCCAATATTTCATCAAATCTAGTATTAACAAACTATATTATTGTTTGAGAAATTATAAATTCAGCATTCATTCAGTGAAATCCATTTTACAATTGCATTACTTGGAAACATTTTATGGGCTCTGCCCCCCATGAACAGTATGAAGATTCACATAATTATAATTATATTCATATAATATTCATAGTGACTTAACTATTTTTAAAAATAAAAACCAAGTATGACAGAATAGAACACCTAGAATTAGTAACTTTGTTGATTACATTACTATAAAAGTACTAAGCTATTTCCATAATTCAAATTGTAATCACTAACAAACAACAGTTGACTGACTGAAGCTGCAGCTTCATGAAGAGTTTGTGTTTTTTAGTTTTTTATTTCTTTATTTTAAGGTTTATTTATATATATATATATATATATATATATATATATATATATATATATATATATATATATATATATATATATATAAATATATAAATATAAGGGTTGTCACAATACTGGAATTCGATACCAATCATTACTGAAATTTTTAAAACGTCAATTTCCCGCAATCATTTAAGCACTGTGGAGCACGTTCTTAAACAGCACTGATTTGCATTGTGTTTTCATGCTCAACAGGAGCGTTTCAAAGTCACGTCGATCACCTGGTTTGTCTATAAGTTGACATATGAGCGATCCGCTGAGGAATCGTGGCTTTAAAACGCTCCAGTGTCTTGTATCTGTGGTTACACTCAGTAAACAGTGGTGAGTAATAATAATAATAAGTAATAATAATTAATAATAATCTGAATTTAACGGTATGTATGTATGTATGTATGTGTATATATACACACACACACACACACACACACACACACACACACACAGTTGAAGTCAGAATTATTAGCCCCCCCCTTTGGATTTTTTTTCTTTTTTAAATGTTTCCCAAATGATCAAGCAAGATTTCACAGTATGTCTGATAATATTTTTACTTCTGGAGAAAGTCTTAGTTGTTTTATTTTGGCTAGAATAAAAGCAGTTTTTAATTTTTTAAACACCATTTTAAGGTCAAAATTATTAGCCCCTTTCAGCTATATTTTTTTCGATAGTCTACAGAACAAAGCATCGTTATACAATAACTTTCCTAATTACCCTAACCTGCCAGTTAACCTAATTAACCTAGTTAAGCCTTTTAATGTCATTTTAAGCTCTATAGAAGTGTCTTGGAAAATATCTAGTCAAATATTACTTACTGTCATCATGGCAAAGATAAAATAAATCAGTTATTAGAGATGAGTTATTAAAACTATTATGTTTAGAAATGTGTTGAAAAAAATCCTCTCTCCGTTAAACAGAAATTGGGGAAGTAAATAAACAGGGGGGCTAATAATTCAGACTTCAACTGTATATATACAGAACAAGAAGTCACAAAACATACAATCAAAACGAGATACTTTGTGTGTGTATGTGTGTATATATATATATATATATATATATATATATATATATATATATATATATATATATATATATATATATATATATATATATATATATATATATATATATATATAAATAACTTAAACCTTAGAGGGGTCACTGGACTGCTCATGAGATATAGATTTGGCAAATTAATCAAGAAATTGACGTCATGTAGCAAAAAAAATGTCTTAAAGAACTAGTCCTTAAAAATCAGAGTCTCTCCATCTGAATAACAGATATCATATCAGAAATGCAGAATGAGGGGGATAAATATGATTTCCAATTGTTAAGACAAAGATGGCAAGGTCAGCATCTGGTAGAAAAGGTCTGCTATAAGCCTTGGAGTACCAGTCAAATATCTTTGTCCAGAATCTATTCAGTATCTGTCGTACACCACACCCACCAAAAGGGTAACCTTCGAAGTGGAAACGCAAGCTTGATAAAGGTGACCTGTACCAAACCGAACTGTACCGTATTGTACCAGTCAGTGGAAACGAGCCATAAGGGACAGAGCCAAAAGGCATGAGCCACCGTGTTCTCTGCTATCTTGCATCTATCGCACATTGGTGAGACAGAAGGAAAGATTTTATGTAGCTTGGCTTTAGAGTAGTGTAGATGATGTATGACCTTGAATTGAATCTGTTGGTGTCTGCTGTTGAAGTCAAACAATTGTCACATGTGTCTCCAGAGAGTTTGATTCCCAAATCTTTTTTCCAGGCAACTTTAAATCTCAAAGAGGATACTGTAACACAACTTTTAAATAAACACACAAATTTAGAAATAAGATGCTTAAAATCCGTAAAGATATCCTAAAATACATGTTTGTCTGCTTCGAAATTAGGATTTTTAGACTTCACAAAATGCCTGATTTGCAAATAACAGAAAAAATGTGTATGAAAAGTTTGTGGTTAAACTCATCAAAGAAAATATCAGAAAGCACTGCACAATTTCTGAATCAGATGCAATTTGTTCCTCAGAACATGAGAGAAACTATTTCATCTAGTCATAAAGCACAAAAGTGAATGTCTCACACTTCATTATAGAGACAAGAAAGACTCACCAGGGAACTGGCCTTGTAGATTTTTTCACTCTGTCTCGTCGCTACCTGACAACTTCTCGTCTTGGAGACATGCAAACGCTCGACACAGAGCCAGTGGCTGGTATGTTTGACAGGCCGGGACAGAGATAAGGAATAGCGTAAATGACACCCCTTCAACTAAACCACATCATAGAGAAGACATAAATCACTCAGCACCTGTACAACCTCATGCAAGCAGCTGCACTATAAAACTTCATCATTCTCATTTACTGGGTAAAAATGGCATTGGAAAGTGTCCCGAAAGTGAAATGATTTATTCGGATAGATTAACTGATTTGTGATTCAAAAGAGATGCTAAAATGTCCACATTCACTTGAGTCTAGAAAAACACATGTATCCTAAATATATTTGTTAATATTCCTTAAATGTGTCTCTGCTCTGTCAAGTGTGACTGAGTTTGTACTTCTGTGGGCCCCACATTGGACATACCGATCATAAAGCATCCGTATTCTCTGGTCTCAGCACGAGGCCGCAGGCAGTAGTTTTCTGGTAAGTTCAGGACTCTTTCTTTACAATGTAAGCAGGATTATGAGGCTAAAGGCCACGCTTTACTCTTGGCCTGCCTGTCTATTTATCTTCCTTAAAATGGCTTTTTGCTAACAATACTCCCACACCTTCTTCAAATATGACCACTGCAGTTTTGTGGACTTTCCGAAAAGGAAACTGTTTTAACATGCTTGGTTTTATTATATTTTTCCAAAACTGTCCTTTTATTTTATATATGTATATAGTAGTGCTTGTTATAAACGATTTCATTATTGAGTACACATCATTATTTTGTAAAAATTGATTTGCACTCTTCAATCAAGATCCTTCCTTCCCCCTTGAAACAAACTTTTCTTCTCTGAGCACATATAATGCGTGTCTAACCTGCTTTCATCCATTTGTCAAACTTACTCCATTTTGTTAGCGACGGCCATCTTCCAACGATCCAATCTGTTCCCAAAGGACAAAATCAAGCACCGCCCTACTTTTTTTTTTTCTCATTTCAGAAATAGTTTTAAGGAACGTGCAGATAGACACAAAATAACTTCTGTTTCATTCTGACTTCAAAATCAACAATCTACACTGCCCAATTGAAACAATACAATGTGCGCCTCACACTGGACAAGAAGCACTGCATTAAATTACATTGAAGAGTCTTAAAAATATTTATTTTACCACAGTATTTTTTAATTGATCAGCTGTTGGCCTTTACAGCACTTATGCTAAACAGCCTTTCATTTTGTTTTATCCTCGAACAACTAAATGAATGCTAAGGTCTATTTAACTGAATATATTTTGATTAAATCACATTCACGTTTGGTTTCCCGCCCAATTGGGCGGTTTTGAATTTGATTATCATTCATTCATTCATTTTCTTTTCCGCTTAGTCCCTTTTTATTAATCCGAGGTCGCCACAGCGAATGAGCCGTCAACTTATCCAGCACATGTTTTGCGTAGCGGATGCCTTTCCAGCCGCAACCCATCTCTGTGAAACACCCATACACACTCACTCACACTCATACACTATGGACAATTTAGCCTTCCCAATTCACCTGAACCGCATGTCTTTGGACTGTGGGGGAAACCGGAGCACCCGGAGGAAACCCATACAAACGCAGGAAGAACATGCAAACTCCACACAGAAACGCCAACTGACCCAGCCGAGGCTCAAACCAGCGATCTTCTTGCTGTGAGGCGACAGCACTACCTACTGCACTGTTGTGTCACCTGAATTTGATTGTGCAGGTAAAAAATGCATACTAGGAATCCATGGAGCTGCTGTGGAAACCTGAACTCCTGTGTTCTGCTTCTGTTGTGTCAAACACGTAATCGTTTCGTGAGTTGCCAAATGAATTATTTTTAGGCTCAACAGATTTACTGGAGACACATTGGAGCACAGCTAATTGATGTTCTTAAAACTAACAGACTGAAACTTCCATCTAAGATACTTTGGTTTAATTTCACAGGATATTTATTGCAACAAATTTATAAACTAATTAAATATCATCTTTAAACAAATAAATCTACAATATATAGGCGAATAGGTTGTGTAATCTACAGAACAGTAAGTGCAGTTTTGGGATGTGATTATGTTGTAATTGCAGGGTCGTAGATTTAGGGTGGACGGAGGGGACGTGTCCCCACCAATATCCACCAACCACTGAAATGTCCCCATCAATAATTTAATTATCTTAAAAAACATCATGCCGAAAGGGTTAAATCACGTTCTCTCCTCAAGTCACACCGCCCCCCCCAAACACAAATGAACATTGTGATTGGCTGTGCCTTTCCCTGCAGTCATGTGAGAGGCTGCTTTCAGATACAAGCAGTGCCGAAAGAGGTGCGCGGCGGGAATTTCCAGGTGTGTGTGACACGCACAAGTGAGGATGGCATTAGCAAAAAAAGGTGGACGCAAAGAGCTTTTTTCAACGAAAAGTGTAAGTCACATAAACTTAAGTTCGCTTCCGAATGAGTCCATCATGATAATGCCGCTATTGCTAGTGTTTTCACCGTTTTTACGGTCAGTCAAACGCTATAGCAGACTGATATAGTCTGTGAACAATATTCCCTGAAAGCTAACTGCAGAATAACGTTAAACGCCAACATCATGTAAACGTATATGACCCTGCCAGGTCTCCTAATCTCTTAGAGTAACATCTCCAATTTCGGTTGAAACATTTTGTCAGAAAAACTACAGTCTGTGCTCCATCTTTTAGTAATACTATGAGACATGTTTAATTTGTATGAAAAATAAACGAAAGTCTTTATTAAACCCTCTCTTTATCAGTTAATAAACATTATTATCAGTTAATAAACATTCATTACACCTTCAGGCCTGTAGCCAGCTTATTGAAAAGAGGGGTTATTTGTTTTCTAAAAAATGTAACCTTTTGCAGTTATTCACCTGATTAATTATTCATTTTGTTTAATTAATGTATAAATGTTAAATTGTATTGACATACTAAGAACAAATTTTTGCTGGATTATCTTGTTGGATAGTTATTATAACTACACTTTTTGATGTACCAAAAATATTTCCTACCATTTTGTCAAATTGCTTTATTTACACATGTGCATTTAAAGGGCACCTATGGTGAAAAATCTACTTTTCAAGCTGTTTGGACAGACATATGTGCATGTATGGTGTATAGACCGTCATATTGGGGTGAAATAAACGGAATCGGTTTTCAGATCCACCGCAACTTTACGTAGGAGTGCGGTCCCCCCGCCCACCGAATTGATTGACAGCTGCAGGTATTATCATGTCCCGGTAGTCACGTGTATAATCATATAAACAAGACCAGACATGCACAAAGCAACCGGGAATAAAAGGTGTGTTCAGTTCGTTAGGATCATCAATCATCATCAAATGTGATCAAGAGTGAGTTTCACAAGTTTAAAATGTTTTAAAACAGTGCACGTGTGTCATGAATTATAGCGATTTAGCTTAGCTTTACTTAGCAGCTTTACAGCCGCGTGTCAGAACAATTATAAAGGAAGATGCTTCAATCCCGGTTTGTGGACGTTAAATCAGGTTTATTTTGTTCATTAACATAACAGATATCCATACAGCAGTGGAGATTAACCTGTATCCTGTCACATTTGCGTGCAAAGCTAAACGAGCGCTGTCTGTCTGTGTGTGTGCGTGTGTGTGTGTGTGCGTCTACTGCGGTGTGTGTGTGCGTGCGTGAACTTTGTGTGACCCTGCCATGCAACTGCACAATAAATATTAATTGGTAAAGTTCTTACTGTAGTATTTCTCACAAACGCTACGTGAGATCTGCTTCCTTTAAGTCTGTCTTTTGTCTGACGCTGCAGAGGGAGGAGATTAAGGCACGCAGAAAGGCACGTAGAAACAGTGGGCGGGGAGGACTAGCCTTAAAGAAGCAGAACACCAAAACCACCACCCAGTGAAAAAATGTATAAATAGGAATTTAATAAAAGGTATAATAAAAAATCTGAAGGGTGTTTTGAGCTGAAACTTTACACATACTTTCTGGAGACACAAAAGACTTACATTAAATCTGAAAAAAGGGCTAACCCAGGTGCCCTTTAAACTGTAAGTTTAGAAATAATAAAAGTACTTTAAATTAGAAATTAGAATTTTAAATTCTTAGAATAGTTCAGATGCCAAAACCTCTAAATGTCATGTAAAATGAGCATTTTTTTCAGCCTTGTATATTTATATTCAGTTATTTCACTTTAAAGGCAGTGGAAAGGACGTATTCGTCACTATAAAAGTAAAATCACTATAAAGTAAAATCGCTATATAAATCCACATACAGGAGTTGGAGAAAAATAACAATTTTATAAGAAAATATGAATTGGCATTTAGAGGTTTTTGCATCTCTTCAACTATGAAACTCTTCAAATATGAAAATATACTTGTTTTTAAAATACAATTTTTTTTATCAGAATTTTCTGTTAACTTTATTAGATTAGATTTTATTAAATTAAAAACTGAAGCCTACTGGCAAATAACAAACTGGCCAGCACATTCAACCTTCCTCAGTGAGAATTTGGCCATTTGATTAATGAGATAAATTCAAACATTATAATAATAATAATACAACTTTTGGTCTTTCAAACCACCTCAACCCCCTCAGCTACGCGCCTGACTATTTAATTTAACTTAATAAATTGTATGAAGAGAGGATTAATTAATAATACATTTTAATAGCAGTTAAATAATTAATAGCAATATATAATATATATATATAAAAAAATATTCATTTTTGCTGGGGTGTGGGGGGATTGAATTCACTCGTCCCCAGTCCCCACCAATGTCAAGTGCAAACCTACGCCCTTGTGTAATTGTACTATTGTGTCTGTGACTGGTGTTGGTTGCTGTATGGATAAAAAGTCTGACAATTAAAGTAACTAGGCTAATTTCTGATTTAAATAAATTTAAATTAAATAAAATATTCATCTAATATTTTGCGCTTTTTCATGCGTTTGGGTGGGTTTTGGACAGCTTTTGGGCTGGAAAATGTCAGCCATATCTGGCAACGCTGATCACATTATCGAGGCTGTAAAAGAAATCTTATGAAATAAAAGACCGTCACATCAACCTTTAACCAGAGGTTTTTCAGTGGCTGAAAAGCACTTCCATGCATATGGCACATTTGGGTTATAATTAAACTATGCTGGACATTTTTGGCACTCTTGGTCTAATCATTAGGCCATTATTACTCTGATAATAAAAAGCTTTTAAACACTCTTAGCAATAAAACCCCATACTTAAGAAGTAAGAACAAAACGCTTCAGTACGCTCCCTGTAATTGAACTAATCAGAGGAATTTTAATGCCTAAGGAGTCCATCAAAAAATTAATCTACTCAAAATGCAAAACCATCCCCCACCACCATTTTTTTCTGAGTAATTGACCAAGTGAACCTGTTTCTCCATTAAATTCTATTCAATTTACTGTAACCCGTCAGATCCCTGTGGTCTTCAATTAGCTGAAGTCTGCACATTTTCTTCTGCATGTTTAGTATAATTTTCTTCTCCTTTTCTTGCTCAAGGATGTCACATTTTACAGTTTTGAGTTTAGTGTCTACAAACTATATCAACCTTAATTACATGAGTACACATTTATCTAAATTGCCACCAGTTGTGTGACCTTGAAAGAGGAAAATCATATTTAGCTGAGAGACACATTTAATAGGCTCTGCTAGACCTCATTAATTTCTCATCAGGAAAGGCCCTGGTCATCCATTCAGGTTTGCGAAACTTCAAGCTGGGCTTTTCTCCCCAAACGCAGGCGTCGCTATCTAAATAGACTATCTAAATTCATTACACCAATCCCCCATGTGTTTGATTTTTTTTTTTTCACAACTCTTTGTTCCTTCCAGCTTCCCCTTTGCACAGCAGAATTTCCTGCATGGCATCTGCAATCTCTCTCACCTTGATGTCGTACGACATGAGAATGAAAGAGGGTCTTTCTGCAGGAGAGGATGAAAGAGCGCTGGCCTCCATCTTAGCCGAGCGAGAGACGATCTCACCGCGGGGCACCGCTGCTCTCTGATGCCTCCTGACAGCTCAGGACTTTCCACAACTTTCAAGTCAAGATACTGTAGTCAAATAGCTCTGGGGGAGAAAGAAACCATAATGGGGAGAGAGAGTGAGGGAGAGAGAATGAGAGGGGGAATCTTATCTCTTCTATTTCTTTTCTTTAGCTTAACAAGTGCTGTGATCTAATTACCTGGACAGAGACGTGTGGAGATGTCAGAAGAATTTAAGAAGATGACAAATATGGACATTGGTATGGAACAATCTCACCTGTTTTAAAAAAATGACATTTTAGTTTCACCTTTAACAAGCCTTTAAACCAGTGGTTCGCAAAGTGGGGGTCGCAGGACAATGACAAAAATCTAATTTTATTAAACCATTAGAATTACCATATTTTATTCATAACCTACTGAAGATAATCTTCCTTTGCTTTTAAAGCATGCAAGGGCAGTTATGTATGCAGATGATACAACATTATATCTACCAGCGGCATCGATTGAAAAATTATCTGCTAATTTAGATGAGGAGTTACAATTAGTGGACAAGTGGGTATAGAACAATATGATGGTTTTAAATTTGACAAAATCCAAAAGTATTGTGTTTGGATCAAACTTTTAATTTAAATGTAAACCACAATTAAATTTGTCTGTAATGAGTGTGCCAATTGAACAGGTAGAGGAATTTAGGCTTTCCTTTTTGGAGTTTTTCTTGATAGTAGGTTAAAGTGGTCAAAACAGATTGATAAAATGGTATTAGTCATGGGAAGAGGTTTATCAATTATTAAAAGATGTGTACAATTTTTACCACAGTACTGGATCTCTCAAATTGTGCAGGCAATGGTTCTTTACTATCTAGATTAGTGTCCAGCGGTATGGTCGAGTGCATCAAGTAAAGACTTAGATAAATTACAGTCCAGAATAAAGCTGCATGACTAATTTTACACTGCAATCGAAGGGTTAATATTAGGAAAATGCATAAAGCTTTAGGTTGGTTATTGGTCAAGGATAAGGTAATTGTTTCTCTGTTGTGTTTCATAAGATATATTTCTGTGTCAAGAGTTCCAAGTGTATTTATTGCACTGTCAACTTTTGTATAGTAATGCTAGTCATAATTTTAACACCAGGCATGCATCAAAAGGACATTTTTGCCTACTGTTTCAAAAACGAATGCAAAGCAACGGACCACAATAGAGGAATGAAAACATGGAATCAGACATTATATGTTTTGAAACAAGAAAAATAAGGTTTAAAAATCATTGAAGAAATATTTAATGGCAAAATATTAAGTGGATTGTTGATCTGGATGTTATGTATTAATTTTGGGTTTTTATGTTTTTTATTGGTGTTTGTTGTTATGGATTAATGTAATTTTGTTTTGTGTTTGATGGACCCCAGGAAGAATAGCCACTACCTTAAAAAAGTAGTTTATGGTAACAGCCTTTCCATTTTTTTCCATTTGATTGCGACACTTGGGGTGATTACATTATATTTAAGATGCAGCAGATTGATTTTAAGGCACCAGGTTAAACCTTCTGGCACATTTACAGCATACATTTAAAAAAATATAAACAAAGATTTACTAAGACCACCTCAAAAGATATTGGGGGTTGCGAGTCATTGGCTTTGTTATTTTGGGGGTCACAGGATGAAACGTTTGGGAACCCTAGCTTTAAATTGATATCTCATGAGGAAACATAACTATTTTGCGTTTTGTCCGTTTAGGGTCTAATTCGTACAAATTCATACAAGTTCAGTCGTTCGAAAGTGTACGATTTTAAAATGAAGGCGTGGCACCCAACCCCACCCCTAAACCGAACCATCATTGAGGGACAAGCAAATCATACTAAATTGTACGAATGAGATTGTAAGAATTTATACAAATTAGCCACTAAATCAAAAAGTTACGAATTGCCGTGAGATCGTGTTGGATTATCACCATAATGACACAACTAAGAGCAATATAAGGAATTTTGTGAATCAGATTTTTAAAAAATAAAAAAGAAATAAAGTAAAAAATAATATATATTTAATTTGCTTAAAATATTTTTTAAAAAGTTACCTGCCTGTTTCAAATACTCAATAATACTAGTTTTGTACTCATATTTAGTTATTGCATCCAAGCAAACAATTTTTATGTTTAATAGACGTCTAATAGACATCTAAACGTAGACAGCTTGGCTAAAACAAGGCTAAACTTGGGCTGTCAGTGAAAATCTTATAGACATTTAAGAATAGCCCAAAACTAGACTAGTCCTCAGATAGACAGATTAGACAGACTTGTGTAGTCATTCATTTCTGTTTAGGGTCGTAGCAACCGGGGGGACGGGGGAGATCCGTCCCCCTCACTTTTAGAGACAGACCATTTAGAAACAGGTCATTAATAATTATATGAACATATGATCTCATACAGCCGTCCCCCCCACTTTTAAAATGTACGCTACGCCCCTGTTTCTGTTTATTTGATTTGATTATTTTTAGACGTCTATTAGATTTTCAAATTTAGCCTTGTTTTAGCCAAGAGGACTATGTTTAGCCGTCTATTAGACATCTATTAGACATCTTTTAAAACAAAAAATGCTTGCTGGGTTATTATAGTTCATTATAAACTATGAATCTACCAGTTGATGTGCTCACATTGCTAATCATTGCAGAATGGATTCTTAATTGCCTGTGGATGTGAATTCTGCGTTTCTTTAAATCTTTATCTTCATAGAGTCGTTTTTTTACAGTGCGCTTTAAAGAACAACCCCATCCTCTGGTGTTAATTGAATGCGTACACACGCACAAACACAGAGAAAGCAGAACGAAGAGGGGATTTGAAGCCTGCTTGATTGGTGATGTGAACACAGGCACAGACATGTCATGTTTAATTATGGTCCAGGGATTTCCAATGGATTTGACTCTGGCAGACTGGTGTTTCTGTTGATGGGACTTTAAATGAGACAGCCTGGCAAAGCAGAGATCATGATACGAACAGCTTCCCTATAAACAATCTTACATGCATGACAACACACATTCATGCCCAGACACACACCGTGAGATGTGGGAACACACATATACACGCATGCACATACAGCGAAGTGTAAGGGAATGAGGGAGGGAGAGATTAGGATGAAGAACGAGAAGATGAATAGCAGGATAATTAGCCTCATCTCCCAGGACCTGACAGAAATATGCGGTTGAGATGGATGGAGTCCATGGAAAAAGAGAGCCTACACTCCACCCCCTGCCCCCGGTTCACCCATCCCCCCCCTAAATCCTCTTCCAGTCCCGCCATTCATACGGGACACCAGAGAGAGGCAGAGGCGAGAGAGAAAGAGGTAGAGCATCCCTTTTGGGCTGGTTATCAAAAGCCTCTCAGAAATCCTCTCAGAGAAGTCAGTAAGGAGAGTTTGAAAGAGAAGAGCACAGTGGTTTAAACCTAGATGACAAAGAAAGCCACTGAAGCTCCAGTAAATCACAGCAGAGCCCTGTATTCCAAGTAGTTCCTTCTGCAGCTTTTTAAAAAAGTATCTATACAGCCATGTTATATACACTACCGGTCAAAAGTTTGGGGTCAGTAGGATTTTTAACTGTTTTAAAATAAGCTTCTCCTGCTCACCAAGGCTGCATTTATTTCATCAAAAATACAGAACAAATTGCAAAATTGTGAAATATTATTGCACTATAAAATAACTGTTCAAAAGTAGTTTATAATTTAATTTAATAATTTATTCCAGTGATTTTATTTATTTATTTATTTTTTTTTTTTTTGATGATGATTTTTTTAGCTTTGTTACTCCAGTCTTCAGTCACTTGATCCTTCAGAACTCACTCCAATATTAATTATCATTATTATTATTATTTTTAGTGGTAATAGTAATAAAAGCAATAATGACTGGAGTAATAACTTTGAAACTACATACAATAACAAAGCAACTATTTAAAATTTTAATAAATATTTATCAATTTAACATTTTTTTTTTTACATTTTATAAAAGCTGCCTTGATGAACAGAATAATTTTCTTAAAAAAAACATGAAAAAAACTCACTGCAAACAAAAGTTATTTAAATGTAATATAAATTACTATAAATGTATGAAAACATGACACCTTTTCTGAATAATACTTTTTTATGCAAGGAAGAAATGTAATCAATAGTTTACAGATAAAACAAAACTGGCATTTTAATCATACAGGAAACAGTTCATATCTTAATGTACATTATATACTGCCATATTGTCATTTTTACACACGCAAAATGCTGGGTTCCACAATTTCTTCACGTTATCCCAACACAACTTAATCGTTTTTTAAAAATGTAAGTGTATTGAATAGGGATGCTCCAATCAGGATTTTTGGAGCCGATACCAAGTACCGATTCGTTGTCATGGTGATCGGCCAATACAGAGTACCGATTCTGATGCTTCACGCTTTATATAACTTTAACATTGCATAAAGCACAATTTCCCTCTAAGTGTGATACTTAAGTGGAAATGTCTTCTTTCCTAAGAGAATAAATAAAGGATGTTGCATAGAATTCTCATAAACATGTCTCTTATAACAATTTAGTGTGGACATTTCAGGGTCAGAAGCAGCTTTACAGAAAATAATAGATAAAACAGCTAAAAAATTGGTTAGAAAATGCTATTTGGAAACATTACAAATGATGGAAGAAGAATTCAACGTGTCTCAATAAAGAAAAGTTTTGAGTGCATATCTGATACATAAGAAGTTAAAATGCACCTTCCTCTGCTTGTAAACCTGTTAATGAACACTTGCGATCGGTTCATGTGATCGGTCAGATTAGCGATTGAGTCATAAAATGTGATTATCGGTTGATACCGATCTCTGGCCTCTTGATCGGAGCAACCTTAGTATTGAACATAAAACAATGAATTAGTGCCAAAAACCTTAAGAACTGTGTTGTTTCAACTCATTTTAAATTTAAACAAGAAGCAAAAATCAATTTCCCAGTGCAGTATTGCCATTTCTGCATAATATCTACAACATTTTTAAAATTATTTAGTTGTTTTACTGCTGATTAAAATAATGGCATCTAGAGATCCCAGGCTTGTTAGGAACAGAAGCTGGTCTTGTTGCTTTGAGCTTTTTGCATAAGGATGGCTTTCGTATAGAGATAGACATCACAGAAAGATAACATTGTGAGGCAGAGAAAATCCTTTTAGATGTTTTTCCAAAACAAGACACAATCCCTTTGTTTCCCGACAGAAAACTTTGCAATGACTGAAAACATAGATTTGTAAAAAAACATAATTCTCTGCCATTGTTAAAGACGGAGAATGGGAAGATGTTCATCCTTAAGCAATAGGAGCATTGACATTAGCTTATGTATTCCATATACACTTGTTAGATGTGTAGTCTGATGATTTTCTCTTATTCAATTGTAAGAAGATAAAATGTGTGCATTAAAACTTAATTTCTGTTTATCTTGCTTCTAGGTAATGAAAAGAATGCCTGATACCTTTTCTTTTACTCTTTCTCCCTAGAACCAGATATCTGTATTCAACAAGGCTGGATTCAGTGCATTCTTGAATTTCTTGTTACTTGTTGATATTAAAACTATCATTTCCTATATCTTAAATGTCTTTGCACTGCACTCTAGTATAGGAGACTTATGAAATCAGTATGACACATGTTGCTAATGTTCTGCATTACAGAGAGTGTCTGGCACATAACTTCCCCAAAATTTTTAGATTAGATAAGAGGTATTAGTTTGGACTAAGGCCTCCGTTATAGATTATCAGAGGTTGGTTTTTATTAGAAACAGAAACTTGTATATCTTTGACCTTAGGTCAAATTCTTGTTGCATGAGAGTTCAACCACTCTTTTGTATTTGCCTTTTAATTAAATAAAAATGTGTTTGAATTGTTTTTGGAAAAGAGGGCATACGTTTTTTGCTCTTTTCTCACCAAGGACATTGAATTATGACAAGTGTTATATATCGATAAATAGTATAGTTTGAGAATGGAGAGACTGATAATTTGATCTCACTTTTGCTCTCTGAGCAGTTGTGATCTTTATGCTTTTGGTTATTTCAGCAGAACCAGAATTTCTTGCTACGCTTCTCATTGATATAATCAGAGGCTCTCATTGGCCAGAGAGAGAGAGCGGAAAGAGGCTTCTTCTGGGAAAAGCTGACAGTTTCAGGTGGGTCCTGTTGACTTTTTCCAACCTTTTTCCTGTTCTCTGTGCTCCTGTTGTCTGATTTGGGAAGTTGTTCATATCCGTTGGAGAAAACTGACCCTTGCAAAACTCTGTGAGGGTAGACAGAATATCAAATTTCCATTATTCCTTTCTCTGTTATTTTTGCTCATGACTGTCATTATTTAGGTTTAAAGAAGGCCTACCCGAAGAAAAGAAAGCACAATAATAGTTTGAGTGTGTTATTGATTGAAACTCGCACATTCTCAGTGTGATTTTGCTTTTTAGATTTTCCAAAAGGCTTGTGCAAAGCCAAGTGGACTCAAATATAACACATTCTGTATGATGTGTGTGAGTGTGCATCTGTGACTAGACAATAGGAATGACACGAGAAAATGCTGCTGTAAACACTGGATCCTCATGCTCTTCTTTGCAGGTTTTGGACAGGGATATATTTCCATGGTATAGCTGCCAAAGCAAAGAGATGATGTTGGAAAAACCACTGGAAAAGTTCAGAGCAAATACGTAAGTCTCATGTGCTGGGAACATCAAACTGGGAACTAAATGAAAGTAAGTCTTAGATATAATCATCACAGAATCTCTTTAGAAGAAAAAGAAGAGCAGAAAATGCATTTCATATGTCTAAAATTAAACCATCATATTGTAAAGATCTTTTGGGCCAACCAACATATGGACTAAATACATTTTGAAAAAAAAATCTAAGAGATGAATAAAAACCTGAGCAATGTTTTACACTGAACAATGTTTTACACTAGTATTTCCTCTTGTAGAGGAAGTATGTAGGTGTTTCAGAGGCATCTGTTGCATGTGACTGTCAGTTACATCAGATATCAGGGTTTTCAGAGGAAATCCTAGTGACAGTGGCCTGGGTGGGAAATTATACTTCACCCTTTAATGATACAGTCTCTTATCCTGTTCAACACCAAAGCAAACAGAAGCACCAAATACTATAGTGAAGATCTTTTCTGTCTGCTTAAACGCTATGAACAAGTTCTCAAGAAATACTAAACCCAAAAACGGAACAAACCATTCAAATAACAATTTAGGGTATTTTTACACAATATTATATCTAATAATAACTGTTTTTTTTTATTTTTTAAGACGACAACTTTATCAAATTTATCAAACAAATCTGTAAAAATGATTTTAAAAAAGCTGCATTATCCAAGCCATACCATATTGTTTTGTAGTTTGCATTGAGGTAATTGTCAAAAATATTCAAATTGAATTTTTTTTTCTAAATAGGGGGCGTCACAGTGGCGCAGTGGGTAATACGATCGCCTCACAGCAAGAAGGTCGCTCGTTCAAGCCTCGGCTGGATCAGTTGGTGTTTCTGTGTGGAGTTTGCATACTCTTCCTGTGTTCGCGGGGGTTTCCTCCGGGTGCTCCAGTTTCCCCCACAAGTCCAAAGACATGTGGTACAGGTGAATTGGGTAAGCTAAATTGTCTGTAGTGTATGTGTGTGAACGAGTGTTCTCAGTGATGGGTTGCAGCTGGAAGGGCATCCGCTGCGTAAAACATATACTGGATAATTTGGCGGTTCATTCGGCTGTAGAGACCCCTGATTAATAAAGGGAATAAGCCGAAAATAAAATAAATAAATGAATGAATGAACACTTTTAAAATGTTTGCATGAAATATAATCAAATGCGTACAATATCTTCCATTCATAGATGAAAGTGATGTTATAGCCCATCTCTATTAAAGTATTAATTATTTCTTTAGGAACAGTTTAAATAACATTACCAGAAAATTAAATCTGTAAAGGCATTGTGGCCAACTGCTAAATGAGACGCCTGAAAGACAATCGAATGTGGTGTAGGTTTACAATATTTAACTTTTTTCTAGAAATCATGTATGAACAGGAGAAAGAGAGAAAGATTCCTAATGTAAAATATACAGGATTCAGCATTGGAACGATGTTTATATAGACACTTGTTTGAAAAAGAAAAAACAACAAAAACTTAAGATTACAGTCTAAAAATTAGTATACCCAAATGAATATGTTGGGGGAAAATATATATTTTTATATATATATATATATTGGAATATATTTCTCTGGAAAAACAAGAGAAAAGAAAGTTAGAATTGTGTTGTTTGTGATTTATTTTCAGAAACTCCTTTGAATTTAATTGAATTATCATAATATTCCTAAATATGTTTGGTGACCAAACTCTTATTTTAATGGATATAACTGTTTAATAAAACTGTTTTATTTAAATGCACTTAATATATTGGCTATATTCACAGAGAAATTGATAAAAAATGTATATTTTCAAAAGAAGGTGTAATCATTTATGAACATAGAATGAACACTGTATATGCAAAAACCAGTTGATTGTTCTCCAGCCTTTGGTGCCTAGACTGCAGCTCTTCAATAATCACGCACATGTTATTCTCATCAGCTCAAGAAGTTCGTTATTTCAAATATAGACACACACACGAGCAATAGCGAGTTCCTTGGAGAAAGTGAAACCGCTTGCACTTTTAGACGGCTTTGTAAAACAAAAACAGGACACGGCAGATTTTGTTTTTCTTGGCTTTGTGGCTGTACATAAAGACAACGAAAAGGTTTGTCTGAGCTCGGGTCAACCATGGCTCGTTATTATAAGTATATAGTATTACGATATAATGTCTTGGCTGTGTATTTAAAAAAAGTGGTTTCTTTGTTTTCATTCTTCTGCTTGTGTATGCACGAGTGATGCTTCTCTGTGAACCAATAGTGTTCAGTTGTGCGTCTGGCTCCACCTTTAGGTACCTTTTTGCTGTGCTAGGTACACTTTGCAAAGGGTGACCAAAAAGTGGTACAGTACGGTAAGGTTTCACTGTTAGGTACCTTTTGACAGAGAAAATAAAAGCGTACTGAACCGTATCGTACCACTCAGTTTAAATGGGCCATTAAACCAAAGTGAACTGAACTTAAACTCTGACAACTGGGCTGACACAGTTTCAATTTCAATTTACTAGAACTTCTATATTTTTTTTTTTTTCCATAATATTTTTTTAATTTTCTTTTTCCATTTGTACACATTGAAATACAACATTTTACAAACATTTTTACAACAATAACCTTGTTGCATTTACAAATTATACAAAATATGAGAATATATATATTTATATTGAAAACTAAACAAAAAACTAAAAAATAAAAGTAAAACTGCTCCTTCTTTTGTTGTTAATGATAATCTATTCAAACATGACAATTATAATCATACTGAGTAATAGGTACAGCAAATATATATTGAAGAGTATATCAATACAGAACTAGAAGACTGGAACTGCATTGTCAACCAAAAATTATTTATCAACTTCTTCCTCTGTTAATTCCACTTCTTTGATAAAACTAATGAAAGGACTCCATATGTTTTCAAATACACGCTGTTTAGCTTTTAGTATATAAGTTATTTTTTCTAATGGCAGGCTTGACAACATCTGTCTTATCCATTGAGTAGTGTTTGGCCTTTGCATCTTTGTTCATAGCAAAGCTACACATCTTTTGGCATAAAGCAAGCAGAGGTCTATAAATACTTGTTAGAACTTCTATGTTAAGCTGCTTTGACACAATCTACATTGTAAACGCGCTATAGAAATAAAGATCAATTTAAAAAATTTTTATTTGTAGGCTTAAAACAAACCAACAGAACATCAATTTTTTATTGGGATTTGTTGCACCTTTACAGTCTTGTTCTCCAGTCAAAAGGCTTCGAAACAACAAGCGGTTTATGTCATTGCCAATATGACCTCCCAGTTCATGTCCACAGAGAGCCGTCTGCCTTCTCGGAACCCCTTCACCCAGATAGCTGCATACCTGTGCCGTCCCAAATCATTTTCTCCTTGTGAAAGCAAACAAGACCGATCGATTCATCCTCCCAGCAGGTAGTGGAGTCCTGCAGCAGGCCTGTCAGTAAAATCGTGAGCATCTACAGGCGTGAGGGATTGAATAGACTGTGTGAGACATGTAGGCTTATGACTGACTCTGGGAGGTGAAGGGTCTTGGGCTCCACTGGAGAACAGGGCGACCCCTACATAAAGAACCAAACAGAGACATGGGGTTTGTTTTGAGAGCATACAGGGCTGACACACACACACACACACACACACACACACACACACGCACATAGGAGAGGAATTTGAGAATGCCCTGATGTGAATGCTGCCTTTAATCCTTTTCCTGGTCACCCAGCTCCATTCGTTGTGGGCCACTGATGCTGGACTCTAAGGAATCTCAAGAATTTCCAGAGAGCTTTTTACCCTATTCCTGCTGGAGACACCGGGCACAATGACAGCATTGGCCCATCTGTGTACAGGGTCAGATCCCCCTCAGTGTCTTTCTCTCACTCCCTGCCACTGCTTTCCGCTCTCTTACCCCTCAACAGTGATTTGCCAGGACCCCGTTTGCTATTGTGGTTGGATATTGTAACAAGATACAGAGAGTAGCAAAATCGGTGATCTGGAGGGACATCGCTTACAGTATCAAGAGTAACTGAGACTCGAGAGTAGGAATGTAACCAGATATTCAACAAAGTGGGGCCAAAGATAAAAACATTTGGAATGGGGGATAAGTGCGCCTCAGTGTCTGTGTCCTGCCATTTAAAGGAATGGTTCACTCTATAAAACCTAATAAGTTAAGGCAACTCAAACTGTTAGAGGAAACCGAACTACAAACCATTTGAGTTAAAAAAAACAAACAAAAAAAACGTATCAATATGAGTACTGTGAACTTACTAAAATTAAGTTGAAGTAATGAGGTATTTAACTAACTCATTACCTTCAAAACTTAGTTCAAAGCTCTTTTCAAATGAGTAAAATCAACTTTCAGTCAATTTTTTTTTCATTTCATTTGATAAAGTTGACTGTTGGGTTTTACAGTGTAAAGATGGGTCTGTGTGTGATTGCAAACAAACTTGTGCGGTAAAACTGAAATAAGAAAACAACATGGACCACAGACATTTAAACAAACTGAAAACAGTGGATGATGTCACAAGATGCAACAAAAGACAATGTTCAAGCGTACTCTGTTTTTTTTGTTGTGATATAGTCACAAACTCAGTGTCAAAAAACACTGCTCCTCACATCAGATCTTCATTTGTATTTCTTCATTTGGCTTAGAAATTCTTACAGTTTTGGCTCTTTTACAGATGTTATTCTTACAAAAATGCCATCACATATACAGTTCTCAGCATAATTGAGTACACAATATTACAAAAATGAATATTTTTATCCATTTCTCAGTGATTATAGGCAATGTATTTTGGTGCATTTAAACCAAACAGATTTATTAAACATATGTAATAAAATAAGTCACCAAACAAATTTAGAAATTGAAAGATAATACAAATAAATTCAAGCAAAATGTTGCAAAAAAATGACAACCTACAAAATTTCAAATAAACTGTTAAATTTTATTTATTTTTACTTCTCTTAATTTTTTTTTTATTTAATATTTTTCTATGACATATAAATTTGACTGTACTAGTTTTTGAACCATTATCATAAGTTATTTTGGGAGATAAGCTCCAGATTTGGCTTCAGTACTGACTAATGTAATGTATATGCACACATATAATATTTTATAGCTTCCTATTAAAAATGTAATTTAAAAGATAGATTTGTGAGGGGTGTACTTATATATGCTGAGCACTGTAAACAGCGAGTTTAGCCCAGCACATACAATTGTTTTGGATGTTTGGTAAGTTTTTTTCATGAAATTTTATGTGAACCAGCAGTAAATATTTATTTTTCATTTTTTTATTTGGTTTCCACCAAGCAAATCAAGATTTCTCTTAATTTAAAAATTGTTGGAATTACATTGGATAATGCACTCAATATACACAAGCAAAAGTGCACCAGTCAGCAAAATACAGTTGAAATCAGAATTATTAAAACCACTTTAAATAGTTTGTTCTGTAGACAATCAAAAATATACAGTTAAAGTCAGAACTATTAGCCCTCTTTGATTTTATTATTTTTTTAAATATTTCTCAAATGATGTTTAACAGAGGAAATTTTCAGTCTGATAATATTTTTTCCTCTGGAGAAAGTCTTATTTGTGTTATTTCTGCTAGAATAAAATCAGTTTTAAATTTTTAAAAGCCATTTTAAGGTCAAAATTATTAGCCTCTTTAAGCTCATTTTTTCGATAGTCTACAGAACAAACAATCGTTATACATTAACTTGTCTAATCATCATAACCTGCCTAGTTAACCTAATCAACCTAGTTAAGCCTTTAAATGTCACTTTAAGCTGTATAGAAGTGTCTTGAAAAATATCTAGTCAAATATTATTTACTGTCATCATGGCAAAGATAAAATAAATCAGTTATTAGAAATGAGTTATTAAACTATTATGTTTAGAAATGTGTTGAAATAAATCTCTCCGTTAAACAGAAATTGGGGAAAAAAATAAACAGTGGGGCTAATAATTCACGGGGTTTCATAATTTTGACTTCAACTGTATATATCGTTCCCCTACTAGTTTTTGTATGTATTCATGCAAAAATCATACATATGTGCATTTAATTTAAAGAGCCCCTGTTATGGATTTTTGAAAATGACCTTCTATGCAGTGTGTAACACAGCACTATGTGAATGAAAACGGCAAGCTGAGGTTTAAATCTAAAAGCGCACCTTGTTTAAAACTATTGATTGTTTGGCAAAATAGTTGACTCAGAGTCGAATAAATTAATTGAGTTGGGTTCGGATCTTTTGCTTGAACTCGTTGACGTCGACATGGTTCAGTACATCACCAATTATGTAGTTTCAGATCTGGTTAAATGTGAACATGCTTTCCCTTCAGACACTAGCGGAGCGCAGGGGGTCACGGGACTGATCATGACACGAAGATGATGATCACTGACAGATGTTGATTCGGCTTCAGGAAATAAAGGGTTGAAGTTCATTTTCACAACAACACCATAGTATAGCCAACCTAGTGCTGTGTTTGTTCCTGTAATTTTTCTAGTGCATATAATAACAAATGTACAATAACCTACACTGCAATGTGGGATTCACCGGCCATTTGCTATTGAAGGAAGGAGCAGCAGAGACTATTATGTATCTTTTTCAGACTTTTGACTTTGTCAGTAACTGTTACAGTTCATATGGACCAGTTTCTTCTTCTTCCGGATCATGTTAGAGTAATGAAAATTGTTGCCTCGTTTTGTGTAGTTTGCAAAATATGTGTTTAATTGTGTGTTATACGTTGTAATAAGTTGTAAAAGCTTGTAATCATTTATCTATTTTAGATCAGTGCTTGTGCTGTATCTCTCAGGTTAAATTTTTATGGGGCTATTCACAAATCGTGTTCAAAACCACGTTGACGCACTGGACTTCTTCATTTATCGATTTAAATGCATTTCTGAACTCCCGATCCTCTGCTGTTTGCCTTTGCTATGGCCACCATCAGCTGTTCCTACACACGCGGCACAGTCAGTTTTCAAAATAGTTTAACTTGCCACTGTGTGGATTAATTCGGAACATGTGTTATTACTTGTGGTTAGGGTTAAGAGAGAAATATGCTGGTGTTTAACTGCATTGCTTTGTTGCATTCCTGCATTGGGCTCTCACAAACTTTCTGCTACTTCATACTATATGCTAAACGCAGTCAACCAATCACAATAGACTAGGTCATCGGTCCAATCAGTGCAGATTAGCTTCGTTTGGGAACAAATGAATCGCTGAATGAATCATATGGGAGTTGTTGGGATAATTAAGTAAAAATAAATGCATATTATAAAACAATGAAAGTGTTTTTGACCTTCTCGTTGGAGATCCCTAAACCAAAATATGACCTTTTATAATTCAAAATAGGGGCTCTTAAAATGTGCTTTTTATTTTTAAAAGCACCTGATTATATGTGTTGCAGTTTACACCAGATGTGACATAATGAAGCAATATTATCTTTCATTTCTGTCTTCAACAGCCATGACCACAACCCTTTGTTGGTTTCTTGCTTTCTATTTTTGCAGCTTTGCACTGTGTAGCCCCACCCATTGTGTTATCTTACTGGTCTCTAATCAGCTCAACCTGTATATTAAACATGGCGATCTTCTGATCAGCTGAGGTTGTGCATCACACTACTAGATTTCACATTTATTGTTGGCAGGCGAATTCCTCAAATCACACTAGAAATCAGCACAGCTGGTGAGATGCACATCTGTTGTTTGGGGTGGTTTTTCTTTATTAAGCCCATAAGGCTCATGTAAAGCTACATTAAACAGCAACATGTAATTACCTCCCCAGTCAGAGGGAAAAACACTAATAATGTAACTTGTTCTGTAAGGCTACGTGTTCAAAATAGTCCACAACTAGTATTAGCACTTAGCAACTAGTATTAGCACAGAATTAAAGCGATAGTTCACTCAAAAAACTGAAAATTCTGTCATCGTTTCATGTTAAACAACACAAAAGAATATATTTTGAAACATGTTGGAAAACTGTAACCATTGACTTCCATATTTGTTCTTCCTGCAATGAAAGTCAATGGTTACAGGTATTCAGCTTTCTTCATATCTTCTTTTGTGTTCAACAGAACACTGGTATAGGTTTGGAACCACTTGAGGGTGAGCAAATATTGAGTACATTTTCATTTTGGGCTAACTATCCCTCTTAATCTTAACGAAATTTGATCCCAAATGACTGCAGCTAAATGTTCAAATGGTAATCTTTTCAGACTCTGTTCATTTCAACATATCTGCTGTTAAAAGATAAGACTATTATCACCGCCAGTGTCAGAGCCACTGACAGAAACCCACTCTGTTTCACATCAGAGAGAATTAAATATGAGGCCTCACCCCGACTTCGAGGTTTATTATAACCCGTGCAACCTGACACCGAGGGTTATAACTCTCAGTTAATAGGACTCGGTATTGGGAACTTCATGTCCTGGCTTATAATTAATGATTCCTCTTTGTAAGATTAACTAAGAGGCCCGGTTTATTAGCTGGATGACAATCCCTCATTCAGCGCCTGAATCGGGCAGCGGGGGCTCCGTGCAGTTGCATGTGCGCTGGCAGGGAGCTGGTTAACACTGACACGGCTGGCTGGTTTTAATAGGGAGGTAGTGGAGAGAGGGCGAGGTACAACACACAGCACACTAGACACCTGCAAACACTTGACTGGACTCGTACAGAGAGGGAGCGCGCGTCTGACTCTGGAATATTAACGGATTTTCCCCCTCGTGATATTGTGAAGGATGACAGTACGATTGGAAATAGGAAAGTTTTTTTGAGCTCTGCGTAGCCTCTTTCTTTCAAAGTGTACCCGGTTTATGAACGCTAGCCAGTACTTCTGTATAAACTGCGGGGACTGGAAACTTTGGTAACTGAGAAAGAACGAACAGATGGACATTGCCGCGTTTATGTGCGTTTGGTGACCATTTTGTTCGTACCGGACAGTTGTGTGCCACGGAATGTAACATCTTCCATCTTAAGTTACCTGGACAAGAAGTAAGTGGCTCTTTACAAAAAGCAATTTTAAGCATTAAGTAATAGGCTTGTTTGAAAGCGATTGATACGGTTTGTTTATCTGCTCATCTCGGAGTTCTTTGTTTACATTGTCATGTCACCTACAGTGAGGTGCCTAACAAGACAGCACTTAAAGGAGTCGTTTTTAGCCATCCCCACTCGTATATCTGGTCCCCAACAATGCAGCTGACTGGAAAAATGAAAATGCTGCACAACTGAAAAGATGTTTGAGGTTCTGTACTGATTAAACACTTTAGAGAGTCATATAAGAACCCAATGAATAATGTCAGTTCCACGAGGAACAAGTTTTAAAGTGTCTCACGGATCTTTTTATGATATATATTTTTAAAACCAGATTTGATTTTTGTGGGCAGCTTAACGCCTTTGTCTCAGTGGTCCACGGGCTCCAGCGTCTTCAGAGATGAGGATCCCACATGAGCCTTCATTGTCCACTTTACACCCACATGCCAAAGTTGCTCAGGATTTGTCAGTTTTCTGTTAAAACAAATTTAGCAGGTTACTTTTGAGGTGACATTTCGAAATGCACATTATATGTTCACTTGACTATTGCATTATTTATACAGAGCACCACCTGGAGAGGAATGCATTATGTATTGTAAGTTAAAAGCCTAACAGACCTCAAATGTAATTTGTTGGTTTCTAATCCAAGTTTTTGCATGCGCAAAATTGAACATGACGTTAATTATGCTATTTTCAGTAGTGCTTATTTAAACCTTACACAGAGAAGTTTTATTGCACAGTTCAAGATGAGTTCGACATTTTAAAAGAAGCAGAAGCTGTTGAATGTGTGGTTTATTTGGTTCTTTAGTCAGTTCTTAGATTGATTTGGGAAGTGCATGTGAACTTCACTCAAATACGTCCCTGGCTGTACCACATTTGGTGGTTTCAGGTATCAAGCATCAGAGCTTGAATTCCTCCAGAAAACATGAAAAGGCTCTTAGGTGGTTATGATTTTAAAGCTGTTTTGAAATTTATGTCCTTTGGCTGCAGGAGTTGAAATATAAAAAATGTATTTTATTTGCGTCCTTGCTTTTAAGACATGAGGATGATTTTTAATGCCAAGACAGAGAGAGATGATGAATAAAGGATTGATTAGTAACTCAGTTTATGCTCTCATGGGTGTAAATAGAATTCTTTAACGCACCACATGAAAGTATTGATGCAATTCTCTGGTTGTTACCTTGGCCCTTCTAAATGCCTCTGGTATGTTGTTTCTCTGTGGTGATTTATTTTTTTTCACTATAAAAGCATCTGACCCTGATATAAAGATGCCCTGTTTTAGTGGAGTAGAATTTTCATCAACCTATTGAGTTTATTCATAACCAACCTGCTGCTTGAAAGACTTGACAGTGGAATTCTGTGAATCGTGTCTCATCAATTATTGAGCAGATATTGAGGCAGACGAGGAAAGAAGGTCTGAAATCGATTGAAAGGCATCTTGCCCTGAGGGGTTCACTGGATCTGCCTTTATTTTGGTATTGTTGACAGGCCTTAGTGAAATATTAATCTTGCCAATCATAGTATACACTATACACGGACTTACTAGAAGCTGTGCTATCCATACTAAAATCATTTGCTTGCACGATATGTAGGGCTTCTTGCTAAACTCTGTTAGTTTAAAGCTTTTAGCTATTGGTAGAATTGTGAATCTGTGAAGCTTTACCAAAGTACATTTATGTCCTTTTTATAGACATGCAGTCACCAAAAATATTATTCACTTGAGTGTTTACACATAATTTAAAGTCTAAACCTAAAGATACACTCATAAATGCTGGGTTGTTTCAACCCAAATTTAGGTCAAATATAGGCAAGACCAATCATTGCTTTAAAAATTTAATTTTAAGTAATTAACAGATTTAACCTGATGGTTTGGTTTGTCCATATCTGACCTAAATTTGGTTTAAACAACCCAGGATTTTTGAGGGTGTGTTAAAACCCCCCTAAAATAACCGCTTTTATGGTATACAGTATATTTGGTGCCCTCAACTTGGTTGCAAACATCTGTAAACACACTCAATGCATGTGTGTACACAATTGAAAAATCATTTACTGTATAAATTCCTCATTTGGGATCTCACCTTGTAAAATCACGTCCTGGTTTTGGTTGCATTTATATTTCAGCCAAAATGGACTAAAGTTAATTTGAAAGCTCAGCATGGTTCTGTTGGCAGCTTTACAGATATTAAATTGCACTGCACTAATTGAGCATTTGCACCAGAATTAAATTTAATTGAACCATAAACAGTATTCCATATAATTGTGAACAAACCCCTATTTTACACTTTGCTTTATTTAATTTAATTAGACAAAATACTATGTGGTGTCTGCCAATAAACGATTATTGGCTGTTGTTGTGATTTACTTAATTATGTGGTCTTAATGATGTTTATTAGTCACCTATTCATTATGGATGTATCTCACCACATTAACCATGTTTCACTAACATTTCTTAGTCTTAAGCCTTTTGTCTTATTAAACCGATAAATTGGCATTGTGTTATAAATGAAAACCTTTCCCAATGTTCTCTAAAATAAATGCCACTTACTTTGATGCTTAGTTATTTAGTTCAATGGCATGTTTATACTTTTTGATGCTGCTATATCTCTGTTACTGGCAGATCTTGCATTCAAGTTTATCCTCTAAGTTTTTCTTTGCACATTATTTTCATCTTAATCACTCTTGTGACAAAGAAAAAGGCTGAAATAAGCATTCTAAACTGGTCACTTTGTTCTATTCTGAGCGTTCCTTTAAGACATTATGAGGTCATGTTTGGGAGAAAACTGAGCTGATGTCTTTGTGATTAACACACTTTGAACATTAAGAAGGGAATCTTTTTATACATAAACAGCCCCTTAAAGGCACATAAATATTCACAAGGATGATTTTCCAGGCATATTTCAAAGAGCCCACAAATGGATAATTAATACCTGTACAAACCTGTTGACATAATGGGAGAACATTTATCTTGGGAACAGAAATGGGCCTTTCATCAGCTATAATTTGCAAACAATTTATTGGACATAAGTACTTGCCAGTGTCTGGATGTCTGCCTCTCTATGATATTAAAACAAGCTTTATCGTTAATTCATTTGAGAGTTTTTACTTTCAGAACAACTATTGCGCAAGATCACACAGTTCCCAGAATTTTCTAAATCACCCCCAACACTCTTTCTAGTGAAACTATTATCATTTGCATTCTAATATTTTCCTTGAACTTATGAATGGTACACTTTTTTCATTTCCAAGTTTGTTTGTTTTTTTACTTCAAGGAAATGATTTTTAACTCGCATTGTTATTGGTTATTGTTGTGCATTTCAGCATTCATTTAGCTTTTTTTTGTTCACTATGTAAATGACACACTTAAATTCCCATTTGTCACAAGTGACTCTCTTTCTCTCTCTCTCTGCCACACACACACACAAACAGAGATAGATGCACTCATGTATACACTTCTCACTCTCTACAAATACAACAAGCCTCTTGAGGCAGTTGTCATGGTAGCGTCAGTGGTGCTGGGGGGTCAGAGTGGGGTCAGACTGGACTCTGGGGGTTTGTGGAGGGAAGAATCTGGGGTACAAGTGATAATTTAGTGATGTCATTTTGGATATGGGAGGTGCTCGCTTAAAAACAAGTGTGTTCTTAATGCAGTTTCTAAATTAGATAGCTATTGCTCCAAGTTATTTGCTCACCCAAACAGAATGAACAAACTTGTTTATTTGTTTGTTTGTTTACTTATATTTATTGATTTAACACTTACCAAGTTAGTATATTTAACTTTTTCCCCATGACACATTGCTTCTCTGCCATTAATACAACGTTTTGATGTTATAAGGTAGGGAAATATTGTACATTTTGCCATGTGTAATGGCTTGTTTCCACTGAGTGGTATGGTACAGTACAGGTTGGCATGGGTCACCTTTATCAGGCTTGTGTTTCCACTGCCAAAAGGGTACCAATGGTGGGCTTATTTGGGTTCAAAAACAACACGCAACATATAGCCCAGTCAGTGTAAACATCTTATCTGCATCTTTAATCCTCACCAGCACATGTAACCTCTTGTTAGAAAGTTATTCTGTCATTCCGAGTTAAAAATAGTCCAAAAGGTGATGATAATAGTTAAACATGGCAGTTTGTTAATGTTTTAGGTTGCTGAAAGAATCATTTGCTCCTTTGTTTTTCCGGGCTACTCTTTTATTTTTTATTATTACGGTATAATGTCTCAGCTGTGTATTTAAAAATGGCTCCTCCTTTTCATTCTCCTGTACCCAAAAAGTAGTATGGAACGGTTTGCTTTTTGGTACCTTTTGACAGTGGAAACTGTCATAAAAGCATGTCGTACCATACCACTCAGTGGAAACGGCCTATTAGAAAGGGTACCTCAAAAAGTGGTACAGAACGGTTTGCTTTTTGGTACCTTTTGACAGTGGAAACCTCCACAAAACTGTACTGAACCATACCATTTAGTGGAAACAGGCCATAATAGTCATGCAATAAAAAAAAACATGGCAAGAAGAAGCAGGGACAGGAGCATTGTTTGCAAGCTTGTTACGATAAAATGATTTTAAAACATTTCAACAGTGCTTAAATCAAAACAAACTTAAGAAATATGTGGCTGCGGCCAAAATTGCTCACTACTTGAGTAGGTACTACATTTGAATTTGAATTTATTACACAACCTATTGAATGAATGTAGGCCTAATGTACTTCATCCAGCATTTGACATTATCATGTGACCTACCCGTGTCAGTTGTGTCGCTTCACTCCCATTTATGAATTCTCTCGTTTGGCATTATGAGATAGCGATGCATACTTTTAGAATCTTGCCGGTAGTAGGTCATCTGGGTACTTTTTGCATACTGTGTTTTGAATACTATGAATTTATGAATATGAATACTATGAACTTCTGGAAGTTATATCAGATGCATCCTACGAATGCAAGCTTTCAGAATTTAAGTTAGTGCATTCTTGATTTTGTATGGCAGATTCCATTTGTTCTTGTTTTTTTTTTTTCTTTTTTTTTTTTTTTTTTTTGACAAACAAATGTTTGTAACTAGGCTGTTACTGAAAATGATCAAAAATGCTAGTGCTGACTAGGAGGTAATGTGTCCATTAGCAGTGAGGAATCCATTTGTTGCAGTAAGAATATCCATGGTCTATATCATGCCAGACATGCTGACGTTACTGTTCAGAATGGCTCTTTCGCCATAATCCTTAAGATCGTAGGCATTCATTTCATGTATCTTAGAAAAAAGGACAGGCTCTTGGGATTTGTGTAAACATCAAAACGTTTTCATTCTGTCCATCAAGTCCTTCACATAAAAATCAGTCTATTCTCATAGGCAATGAGCATGGGCCGGAATAAGATTCTGACGGTATGAAAACCTTGGATAGAAATATCATGAAGTCACAGTATTGTGATTACTACTCTAAAATATATTCTTTTTAAATGTCTGGGTAAAACACAAAACCCTTTGAACACAATATATTGTATTTTGAGAAACGTTTAAAATAATTCGGAGCAGTAAACATGTCAGGCTAAATAATGAAAAGGAATCAATGAATTCTGCTGTCTTTATTTTCAAAAACACTGATTTCATTATAATTTAAAACGGCATCTTTGGATACCTTTTCTGCTGGAGATACTGTTTTCCAAAAAATCAAAACGTAAAACAAAATAGAGTAGGAACTACTGTTCCTACTTACAAATACAGTAGGAACGGTATAGCACAATATTTTGGTGGTTTTAAAACTTTGACTTTTCCAAACCGCGGTATACCTTGAAAACAGTTATCATCCCATGCCTAATAGACAACCTAGGAAGTTTTTTTTTTTTCAGTTATTATTATTATTATTATTATTATTTCTGTATAATCAACATTTTCAGGAAATCAGTCAAGCCATAAATTGACTCGGGTTTGGTTCCAATTAAAGATGTTTATTAAATTGTCATGTAGTAAAACAGTAAACTCCAGTCAAAACTCCAGTGCTCTGTCTTTCTTTTTTTCACTTTCATATCTCGTAATATAACTTTAAACAGTCCAACAAAGGCAGAGCAAACCATCACAAAGAAAGGAATAGGGGGGAAATCAGTGAATAAACACAACTAAACATATCATATGTAAACTGTACATATGTTTTAGCACCATTCATGAATTATATTAAATCAAATTATAGCTCTAACAGTTTTGTTACAAACTGTTACATTGGCATTAAAAATTCATAACTCTTATGTCTAACTCTCATTTAACAAATCAACTTCATACTGTAAAGACCTATTATCGTATATTCTCAGTGTTCTTTTAAAGCATCCATTCAGGCCTCAAAGCAGAAGCACCTGACTTGACTTCAGAATGCAGACCCCCCTCGTCAACCCCATCCCAGTCCTGGTGCCACATTTACAGAGAAAGGCACAATGCAGGGGCGTCAATAACAGTGAGCAAGAGTGCCTAATCCCTGCAGCTGTCAGCCCTGCGAGTATTAAGCCTCCATTCTGAAGATTCCTGGGTCTTTGCCAATCTAAGACCAACAGTAGTTGCTGCGAGAGTCCGCTGATGACCAAATGATCTATTCTGTAGCTGGAGAGGACGGTGGATACAAAGAAAAATGAAGTCATCACTTCAGATGGGCATGAAAAGGCTTGAGGGGGAAAGAAGACACAGGGTGCTCATCTGGGCCTGTGTGATGCTATGCTAATGTCACGCTGAAGTGTCTGGTTGTTCTCAGACGATCTGGAAAATGTAACGGCATGACAAAAGAATAAAAATAAATGTTAAGTCAAGTGTTGAGTGAGGCATGCCAAAAATAGCAAGTGGAAACTTGTTAACATTGAGATTTCAACTCTTTCTTGAATTTTTGTTTTTTTCAGCCTCGTATGTTCAGATTTAGTTATTTCACTTTAAAATTAGATCTTAGTGTCAGTTATGTTAGTCTTCAAATATATTGATAAGCTAGTGTGGTACAAAACAATGACAAAATTTGTGTTTAGACTACTTAGACTATATATATATATATATATATATATATATATATATATATATATATATATATATATATATATATATATATATATATATATATATATATATATGATTGTTACAACTGCAACAAGGAGCAGAACAAAAGACCTACATCAATGGAAAAAAAACATAATAATAAATATTCTGAAAATGAAGTACAGAGAAAATGAAAATACTGGGGTAAAAGACATTTTTAAAGGAAACAGACCTTAAACGTGCCAATTTTGTAACAGTATACAGTTTTGCGTTTGACCCAGGTTAGTGAAAAAGTAAAAGTCCTTCTGCAAACTTCTGCATATCAAATATCAAACAAGAATGCACATTTCAAAGCACTTCATAGGACCTTTAAATGTTATGAAAACAACCTATATATACACAGTTGATATAGGTTACCTTCTATGAAAATTATATTTATTTGTCAAATGTGGTTTAACATAACAAGGAAATTTTCAGTTTTTCCTACAATATTTTTTTCTTTAAAAAAAATAATGATTAAAAGTTAAGGCCAATATTATTGGGCCCTTTAAGTATTTATTTATTTATTTTTGATACACACTGTTGTAAAATAAATTAACCTAACTTGCCTAACAGTGAAGTCTTTAAATCACACTTTAAGCTTAATACTACACTAAAAAAATATATTTACGGATGATTCCTTGGATTTTCTCATTTTATTCAAGTTTAGTGGTTGTAAACAATTTATTTGTGCTGAATTTAAACAAACTAATTAAGTTGAACATTACTAAATTTAATTTGTTTAAATTCTTGCAAGGCAAGTTTATTTGTACAGTTGAAGTCAGAATTATTCGCCCCCTGAATTATTAGCCCCCCTGTAAATTTTTTCCCCCAATTTCTGTTTAACGGAGAGAAGATTTTTTTCAACACATTTCTAAACATAATAGTTTAATAACTCATTTCTAATAACTGATTTATTTTATCTTTGCCATGATGACAGTAAATTATATTTTATTCAATATTTTTCAAGACACTTCTATACAGCTGAAAGTGACATTTAAAGGCTTAACTAGGTTAATTAGGTTAACTAGTCAGGTTAGGGTAATTAGGCAAGTTATTGTATAACGATGGTTTGTTCTGTAGACTATCGAAAAAATATATAGCCTAAAGGGCTGATTATTTTGACCTTTAAAATGGTTTTAAAAAAATTAAAAACCGCTTTCATTCTAGTCAAAATAACACAAATAAGACTTGCTCCAGAAGAAAAAATATTATCTGACATACTGTGAAAATGTCCTTGCTCTGTTAAACATAGTTTAGGAAATATTTAAAAAAAGTAAAATAAAATTTAAGGGGGGGCTAGTAGTTCTGACTTCAACTGTATAGCACATTTCATACACAGTGGCAATTCAAAGTGCTTTACATAAACAGGAATAAAAGAGACAAGTATAAATAAAATAAAAACAAATTAGATAAAAACAGATAAAAACAGCGTAAAGACCAAAACACCAGTGTATCAAATTTTCTCATTTTACTCTGGGACTTCCCCATTCTAGAGATCACCCCCCTCTGTGGACTTAGTTTTGCAACAATTTTGCAGACATAATGTTTTTAGTGTAGTATCTTGCAAAATTACTAGTAAAATATTATGCTCTGTCATTATGGAATAGACAAAAATAAATTGGTTATTAAAACTGTTATGTTTAAACATGTTGACAACTCTCTGTTAAAAAGCGTTTGGAAAATAATTTTATAATTTTTTTTCAGGGTTTTCACCTTTAATGTATAGGACAGTAGAGAGTATTGACAGGAAAGCGTGGGGAGCAGAGAGAGGGGAAGGATTGGCATAGGACCTGGAGGTGGTAATCAAACTCGGGTTGCCGTGAGCAACGGAGTGCATGTGTCGACGCACTACCACTACACCTTTGGTGCCAACTGTAAAATATTTTTAAAAGAATTAAAATTTCACTGGAGGGCTAATGATTTGACTTCAAATGTATATAAATAGCTCAAATAATTAATTATTTTTTAAAAATGCTGTAAATATGTTTGTGTTAATAAATTCATTTTTAGATTTACATATTTAAAAATATTATAAATTCTATAATATGTTGTTTAAAAATGGTTTCTATATATTTTCTATGATGTGAGGTGCAGTTTATCGAATAGTAATTCAAGGTTTTAATCTCATTTGAATAGCATTTGGGTTGCCATTTAATGCCCAATGTTAAATCTGGGTTCTCAAGCAAAGTCAATTCACAACACATCAAAATGCCATTGAAACCAACCACTAATGGATTGGAGCTCCTTTATTCTTTTGATGCAGTGCATAACAACATTGCATCTTATCATGAGGTCCCCTGATGCAGGAAAACAGCTGTCCGCTATGAATAGACAGGGCCGCAATGCTGGGGTAATTGTAGAGGAATCCAGTGTTTATCATGTAAATAAATGAAGAGAGGCTATCGAAACAGGTGTCGATATGCTCAGGGAGGGTTATGTGCTGTTCGCCGCGCTCTGCGTAAAGTCTCTCTAATGCTCCTGCTCTCAATTTGTAACATTACAACACACAAGCACCACTTTCAGGGATCTGCTTTTGCCAAAGGGGAGGGGTTGGCATTGTGGTAGGGATTAGGAGGAGAGACGGCCAGAGTTCATATCTGCGTATTTATGTGTGTGGCTCGAGAATGATGGAGTGCATTAATATTGCATGATGTAAAAGCAAGTTTTTGTTGTTATTTCTGAATTAGCGCCTCATTATTTCCCCATTGGAGATAACCTAATAAAAGTAGCAGGCTGCTCACACTCAGTATGTTTACAAGGACAGCAATATTCTGATATTAACACAAAAGAAACATAAATTCATACTTGTAGTAAACACAAATCGAGATTGAACTAAGATCTCATTCTTATGTTTTATTTATGTCGCATTATAAGAGTGTATGTACAAAAAAATATATGTACACAACTTAAATTAATCTATTAACAACACCCAGGACTTTAAGCTAAATTTTGTGACAGAATACACTGTGGTCAACAGTTGAGTGGCAAACAAAAGTTCATGGCCTTGTCTGTTTTGCACATAACCTCCTTTTTTTCTATGCCCCAAGCATAATGCTTAATGCTTTGTTTAATTGTAAACTATTAGTGAAATTTTAAAAATGGGTACACTGAGATGTCATTATTTTCCTCACAGTTCATCCATCCAGTATTAAAATATTTATTATAATTAAGCAAATTACTTTCAGCAGACCATTTTTAATTGCAAAAACTCAAAACAAGAAGCAAGTTTTTCCTCGTCAATATTGCAGATGTGTAGAATATTGCTGTACTGTCAGAAAAGCAAAGCATTAGCCACTTTGGTCACAGTTAGGCTTGTGATATCACATTAAAATACAGAGTGTAATGTTATTTTCATAGTGAATAAATATAAAGCACCAAGCAAAACTCACCTCTCATTCTGTTTTCAATGTGTATATGAAATATTTCTTGCGCAACCTTGTTATTTGATTAACTTATTTGATTCGTTTTAGTTCTTCTGAATGCAAGTTCACTACAATGGTAGTGCAACCAATATTTCAAATGCAGAAGTTACATACAGAAAAAAAGTTTAAAGAATTTACAGACACAAAAAAGAGCAGACACAAAACATTTTTACAGTTTGTAACTTAACATAAATAAAATTTTTTGAGTGATAGACACAATGAACACCATGTAACACTGTTAGACACTGTTAGACTCCACAAAAATAAACAATAAAGCACTGTTTATTTCACTTTTATCTTTGCTCTGTTAAATTTATAAATGCTTGTAGAACATCTCAATCACTTTAAATTAAAGAATTGTTATTCTAAGCTATTCATCTAGTGAAATTTGTTTCACATCAAAATATATATTGTAGAAAAGCAAAATATCGCTATGATTTTTCCAATATTGTGCAGCCCTGGTGGATACCTATACGGGGACATTGTGATGTGTGCCATTAATTGATGTCGTATGTACTGTAACTTGTAAATCATGAAAGTAATATTCTAAAAGCCTTAAAGAAGGTCTGTCAAATCACAGACATGCAGAGTTTAGTTCCAACCCTGCTTCTGACCTGTAGGTTTCAAACAAGACTGAAGGACTCAGTTAGTTTAATCAGGTGTGTTTAACTAGGGTTGGAACTAAACTGTGCATAGCTGTGGCCCTCCAGGAGTTTGACACCTGTTCCTCAAAAGGACACTACACTTTTTTTGAGAATAGTCTCAATGTAACCTCCGGTTTTACCATTTTTGTTTATCCATTCAACCAATCTCTTGCTCTTCTTGGAGCACTTTTTACCAATATTTTTATTGATTATACACTGTGTCTTTTCAATGAGTTGAAGTTTTTTTTTTTAAAAGATTGTTGAAAAAAAAAAAAAAGAAAGAAATCTACTATTTGTTTTACTTTTATTCTATTCAGGAGCCATGTGCACCCACTGACAGGTAAAATCTGCTACTGACATTTTCTACAGTATTGCCAAAGCATGTTAGATATGTATCAAATATGTAATATATCAACATCATCAAATGAAAAAATATATACAGCAAATGAGAAACAAATGACATAAAGGAATAAAAACATCTATGCAAAATAAATCTCTAAAAAGAATAAAAAGTAGATTATTTAAATAAGGCAAATGAGTTAATTAACCATTTCTAATGGTGTACATATATTTTGCAGCCAGTTTAAATGTAGATTTTCTCTCGCTCTTGCGGCTGTGCATGCACTGTTAGCTGTGAAGCCACGTGAAAGTAAATCAGGCTTAAAATAAAAATGACGACGGCTTAGAAAGTGAAACCAAAAGCTGAATCCCAGACAATTAACGAGATTTAGAAACCCTGGACAGACAAATTTTTAAGTCCCAAACAAGCATGCCTCTGTGGGTATCTGCAGAGCATGTAAGATTGACAGTTCTTGCGCACACACAACAATAGTAAAGAAATGTTTAAGGCGAGAGGAGATTTTCCACTAGTTAATTAATCGCAGATGTTTGGCTATTGGGTGGATACAAAAAAAGTGTAAAAGGATGATAATAATAAAAAATAAATGTATATAATAAATAAAACCAAATATTCTTGGGCAGCCGTTAATATACCTGGGCGGCTTGCCCAAGTAAAGTCTATGTGTGGGAAGCACTGCAGATTAGACCATTAGCATCTAGCTCAAAAATTACAAAAGAGTTTTGATCATTTTTAAAGCTTCTTTGATCATTTTTAAAGATCCTATTTAAAGCTTGACTCTTCTGTAGTTACATTGTGTACTTAGGTTGACAGAAAATGAAATAGCTATTTTAAATGCCAATATGGCTTGATACTGTGCTCTCATTCAGGCTAATGGTCAAGGAACTTTGCTGCTGCACCATGGCTGCAGCAGGCACAATGATATTACACTGTACTGTAGTTAGCCAGGGTCTATTCTTAGGCGCTGGGTAATTTAATTGTGCTTGCTGCAGCTCTTTGCTCATCGAATCTCTTTGGCTATTTTTGAGCAATGCTAATGGTCTAATCTGATTCAATGATCTATGCTAAGCTAAGCTAAAAGTGCTCACGCCTTACCTGGAAATCAGCTGTTTGGAGTACAAAATGGTACAACTCTACTGTTTAACTCTACGAGATTTGTAAAATATAAAAAATAGAGTGTTCCTTTAATCATATTGTCTTATTCAGAAAAAGGTAAACAATTCGATTACTGACGTCCATGTAAACGTACCCATAGTGTGAGGAAATTATTGTCACATGTTGCTTGGCGACTGCACAACACTGCTGACGTGTGAAGGTGAAAATGTCACTGTGGTTTGTGGCCAGCGGTCACTTCAAAGACCCACACATAAGATGTTCTGAGCTTAGCGGCCTTTGAAGACGGGAGCTGAATCCGGTCCTTAAGGGTGGTGAAGCTTAGCCAATGACTCCAAAGCTGTCTGCTCCACCCGGTTTAAATGCACAGTGCTGGACTTTCGTGTAGGGGGCAGCCAACATTAGAGCTGGACACAGGCCACAATTCCCTCAACAGTGGCACGCACTTAGCTCCCTGACACTAGAGAGCATGTGTGCGTTCGTTTAAACCTTCCCTCACTTGCTAAACACACAACATGAACTTGCTTTAGACCTGGCCCTGAGAAAGCCAATCTGTTTTGCTGCTTGCCAGTGTATGTTAAAGCCAGCTGTCGGACATTGTTGCAGGACAGCTTTAAAAACATGCATCACAGGAGGTGGGTCAGTGTGTGAAATGGCAAAAATACAGCATTAAATGTATTGATGATATATTTGTGTTTTATGTTTGCACTCTAGGAAAGGTCTGTAAAGATAAGACCCTGAGCTGTTAATATGAAGAACATTTGGTCATTATTTTAGGCACATTTTAACAGTGGTAGGAATTACAATTTATTAGTTGAGTTTTAGGATTAAAGGAAATTCCTGTAATATTATATATGATAATGAGCTTTTATAATGTGTTTTGCATTATAGTGTGTTGTAAAAGAGCGGTGTAGATTCATTTATTTACTTTTGCAGTTTATCCAAAGATCCATATTTAAAAGGAGTTTGACGATGTAATACTTTTAATTTTTGCAGTAATTCATTAAATGTTAAACACAGCTGCTGTGTAAAAACATATGCTGGATAAGTTGGCGATTCATTCCGCTGTGGCGACCCCAGATTAATAAAGGGACTAAGCCAAAAAGAAAATGAATGAATGTAACATGAATAAAGTGCACCTCTTATTATGTTTAGTTTGTACTGCAAATATACTACAAGTAAGTTGATAGTTTATTAGTAAAATACTGTGCATATAGCACTTTTATTGTATGAAACTCTTAGTAAAGTAATATTTTTTGTAGTAGTTTACTGTACTGCAAGTATACTTAACATCAAATTTTAAACAACTAATGGTAATTGCTGAAAAAAACAACAACAACAGAAACTACCATAGAATTTGTGATGGTTTTAATGTTTATAATAGAATAAAGTATATTGGTTTTAACAGAAACTGTATTTCATGGGTATCTACGGTATTTTTTTCCCTAACAGCGACATGTACAACCAGTAAATCCTACTGAAATATGTCCCAAAGCATTAAAATGGACTGTTTTGTAATGGCGAATCTTGTTTTCTAATGGCTGTAATGACATTTAAACCATTAGAATCTTTGTTTCTGTTGTTATTAGCAGGAAAAACTAGCATACGTCATCGTATATGTTGACTTACTTGTCTGCTCTTGTCTAGCTAATAGACCGTCTTTCTGACCACTTAAAACTAAAAAGCAGCAACCCAGCTCGCTCCAGGTCAACAAATGGGTTTATTTACAGCAGGGAAGGTAGACTTGGTAAATGATTATTGTATTTCTTCCATGGTGGATGTTGAAACATGACCCTCTTGACCCCTTTGCACACTTGTTAGCCCCTGGGGCCTGTTTTCCGACTCAGTGGCAGCTCTATTGCTAAGCTAATGCGTCACGCTAATGAGCGCTAACACTGACAGCACAGCGCATTAGCTCCACCCTGACAGAGGTGACAGGGTTGACTGCTTCACCTTTTCTTCTCCACCTCAATGCTTTAATTGCCTGAGCTGAAGCTCTTGTTACTTTTCTCTCCTCCTTTTCCATCTTTCTGTTGTTTACTCAGATCTGCTCACTGAAAAGTGGTCACAAAATCTTCAAGGCCTCGAGGCGGTCTAGGGTTGGGGTGCAGAATATGTGTCTGCTTCTCACTTTCTTCACAGGAGAATGAAATGTAGCCTGAGGATTGGAAGGGGATTTTAGGGATTTGGTGTTTCTGGTTCAGCTTGTCATGTAGCCATATATCTTGGGTAGAGTGGTTTATCTGCATGTGTGTTTTACTTTAGATGTATTGTGTGCCGTGTATGTTTTTAAGCCATTTCACATAAAAGAAAAAGAAACAGGTAGTATTAGTAATAAAAAAAATAGTACTGTAAATAGTATTATCTGTAGGGGTGGTGCGGTATTGCAGTGGGTAGCGCTTTCGCCTCACAGCAAGAAAGTCACTAGTTCGAGCCTTGGCTGGGTCAGTTGGCATTTCTTTGTGGAGTTTGCATGTTCTCACCGTGTTCACGTAGGTCTCGGTGCTCTGGTTTCCCCCACAAATCCAAAAACATGCGCTATAGGTGAACTGGGTAAGCTAAATTGTCTGTAGTGTATGTGTGTGAATGAGAGCGTATGGGTGTTTCCCAGTAAGGCGTAGCAGCTGGAAGGGCATCCACTGCATAAAACACATGCTGGATAAGTTGGCGGTTCATTGGTGGGACTAAGCCGAAAAAAAAAAAGAATGAATGAATGAAAATTATCTATAGTATTATCTTTGAAAATTTACCTACACATTAAATTAGCTGCATTTTCTAGCTGATTTCAACATTATAGAGGCCATAAAATATCAAAATATGTTCCTTATCTCACAAATTATGATTGAAGGAGCAGATAAAAGCTTATTTTTACACGTTATTGTATATCTGTTATCATGTTCACATGTTTTTGAGACAGTAATGCAACACCAGTTTTTCAGACATTTGTCAAAGTGACAGGTGTTACTTTTTACAATGTAAAAAAATCTAATAACAGGTGTTCCTAAAAGTCAATTTATCACTTCTTGTCTGTGAAGTTTGTGCGTCATCATGTCTTTACTCTTACAGCTCTAGGCTGCATGTTTCTTGTTCAGTCTATTGACAATGCCGCTTGGCAGGTCTCAATAATGAAAGAGAATTCTGTAAATTATGCCAGGGTTGGGCTAAAATACATTGAAATATAGTTTAAAATAAAATACCTTAATTTTACATGTATCAAACTACAAAACACAGCAGTCACAAATTTATCAAAATAAAATACTGTATTTTGAAAATACTACAGAATACTTTTACAAAGCATCATGACATTTCTTTACGAATCTTCCATCAGTTAGACCTATTCGATCAATCCTTTCCCTATTAAACTGACTCAGTGAAGTAAACAATATTTGAAAGCAAATGTGGCCAGTAAAATTGCCTTATCTCTGTACAATGTCTCTTAATATTCAAATAACAACCTCTTAATATTTTAAAAGGGTGTTAAATAAATAGTTAATTAAATTTTTTTGTTCACAGTTTTTCAGAAATCTTTTTTTTTTGCTATTGAACTCTTCACTACTCACTGTAAAAACTGAAATAGGTGTTTTTGATCATTAAATATTTGTGTTTCATCACAATTGATCAGCTACTGGCATTTTAAACAGCCAATGAAGTATTGTGGGAATCGCCACTGTGGGTTTTTATGTTGTTTGTTTTAACTACAAACATTTGGCATCAGCAATCCATCCAAAACTATTATTTGTACAGTATACTCTTTCTCCTAAGATTTTTTCGATTCTTCATTAAATGAAAAAGTAATAACATCCAAAGCACCAATCAGAGAGTCCATTTATATGTCTTAATGTCGATTTCTTACCAAGTATTTTACAGTATTTTAAAAATACAAAAATACAAGACACTCAAGTATTTTGATACAAATAATTAGCCATTTTCAGCTATTTTATATTAAGCTGATATTAAGCTTTTATATTAAGCTTATTCATAATAAGCTATTTTGTATTTAAAATACATATTTGAAATATATGTATCAAAAATACTACCCATGATTTTTTTGCTATTTCTGTGGGTAATTTTGAAAAAAGTCCATGGATTTATGTGGATTGATTTTAGGAGTATCATAAAAACTTAATATATGATATAAAAATAAGACCTTTTTAACTTTTATTTAATGTTTACAATACAAATCCAGTTAGATCCACATTTTTTTGTAAACAAAGCAAGTCTATCATTTAATAGATCTACTAAAAGACACAAAATAATATTTTACAAACTGTATTGTAAATAAATCATATGTACATTTTTATATTAGTCAATAATATTACTAAAATTAAATTAAATACTGAATAAATATAAATTTGCACACATTTTCACAAGTGAATAAATAGACTTAATAATGGGCTAAAAATCTGTGGAAATCTGTGGATTTCTGTGTGCGCAGATTCTGTGTGGGCCTAATTATGACCTATAGTACAGTACAAAAGAGCCACCACCAGGCTCCAGTTGCATAAATATAGCCATCATGTCTTACATCTCATCTGTCTTAAGAACTTGTTTGGCCAACTAGCAGTTAACCAAGCGTTAATCAGTTTTGCTTTTTTGATTCAGATTAGAGCAGTCAGCCATTTTGTAACTGACTTTGAAAACCTGTATAAAGTCTTGAAAAAAAAAATTTGTGGCTTAACTTTTTATGACTTGCAGCTCTGGTGTTTTAGCAGTTTTAATGACTATACATATTTATGTTTTAGTCTCTTCATTAAGATACAAATAAAAGAATAGGAATTATGTACACAAAATGGTAAACCTTTTACAAAAATACATAGAGGATACATATACAGTATGTATGCATAAGTTAATATTTTAAGTGCAACTAAAGCTCGCTAATCATTCATTAAGAGAAATAGGCAGTTTGAAATGAAATATGTAGCAAATTATTAACAATGCGAATACCACATACCATGACAGCTTGCACTGCTTGACTTAAATTGTGAGAAAGGAGTGTCGTTCTGAACTCACTGTGACCTCTTCGAATGCTGCATAAAGTGTGGATGTGAGCAAGAGTGTGAGACATAACCGAACGACTGATTGTAATGAATATAGACCATCTTGTGTGTTTGAATGTTTAGATAAGATTTGTATGTGCATTGTCCAATGTGTTGCCCTCCTATTGGAACATGGTTGCCAAATAATTTCTGAAGATTTAGGAGAACATTTGCTATTTCATAAAACTATAACAACTAACAATTGAAGAGTTCAGATGCAAAAACCTTTAAGTGCCGTCTGAAATGTAATCACTCCGTCTGAAGTTTAATCACTTCATGTCTCTCGGAAACATTGTGCATTTTAACTGTGCTTCATTCAGGTGAGTGGACTTGACAAACCAACTGTAGAAACACTCTTCTCTCTTATGCACCTGACACGTTATCTAGATTCTATCTAGAACTCTATAATGAAAACGATGTTTAATTTAAATGAACCACAATCATGTTGCACTGCTTGCTTCAACCTTAAATAACTCCTTTGCAGAATATTTATCCTTAAATATCTATTTTGCACAATATTCACCTTTAATACCTCTCTTGCACAATATCCTGCACAACATTGTTCAGTCTCATGTAAAAGTACTTGTATAGCCTGTCTTGTGTATAGTTAAGTATCTTGTTGTATATGCATAGGTTTTTAAAATAGCCATGTCCAGTGTTGTGTTTGTATTTATGATTAATTTATGTAGCACCGTTGTTCTGCGAGACACAACATTTCGTTCCTCTGTTCCACATGTAGCGGAATGACAATAAAGCTTGACTTGACTTGAAATTTTAATCTAAAATTAACAGTTTTTCTATGCTAATATGTGTAGTTTCAGTGATTTTACTTTTATGGCAAAGAATGGGTTACTTCATAGCCTTTAAAGTGAAATAACTGAACATAAACAGGAGGCTGAGAAAAATGTCAATTTTAGAGTGGAAATTTCAGACGGCATGTAGAGGTTTTGCATTAACTCCTCAATTAATGTTTCAAAACATTCCAGGTGTTGTGAGAAACTGACCGGCTGGATATTTAACTTAGAAATGGAAGAGAACTAAGGACAAGGAATTCAATGAAGATGATCAAACGGACTGATTTTTATTATGAAAAATAACAGCCATTGATTGAAATCATTAAAGATGCATGTTTAAGTGTTTTTGAGGTACTGAATGCCACTAACTGGACATTTATCTTTGAAGGTGTCTCAAAAACAGCATTTTGCAGAAATAAGATACATTTATCAGTAATATTGACTTTGTTTACATGGATTTCAGTAATCTAATTATTTGCCTTGATCTGAATAAGACGTTAATCTGAATTAACCTCATTGCATAACCACTCTATCCACATTTCCTTCGGAGTTTCATGTAACTTTCATTTTTAATTTGTCAACTTTAACTGCAGTTTGGCACTTTCAATTTCATTCAGGAACATTTCATTTATGCCCCGTGACTGAGGTATTGAATGCAAGCACGAATTAAGGACTGCTGGAGGAGTTTTGTTTTAATGGAATTTGATCTGTGTGTGTGTGTGTGTGTGAAATATCCTGTCGTAAAACACGGAAAGTCCTACATGGTGCTAGTTTGCTTAAGGTGTTTACATGTCTGTACTGCAGTTCAGCAATGCGACTAAAATCGGCATGCTCCACATGTCTTCTCCACATTTCTGTTTAGTTCGATTATGACCTTAATCGGATTAAATGAATCAAAAATCGCTGTTTACATGGTAGACTCTTAATCAGAGTATTGTCTTAATCGTATTAAAATCAGATTATTGGTGTCCATGTAAACGTACTCAATGAGGATTTACATGACTTGTTGTTGACTATTTTATTTAATGACTAGATTAAAAAAATCTCAGACTCTGAGTAGATGTGAGCATACATTTGAGTAGATGTGCATAGATTAATTTTGCAATTCATTGTCAGACAGTAACAGCTCCAGGCTAAAACGCAGGACATCGTCAACAAGGCTTTAGTCTCTGATCGTACCCCTCTGATTTCTCCCCATGGGCTGTTCTCAATGTGCCTCTAGAGATCAGGTGGCCCAGATAAACATATGCAATCTGTCGCTGCCCACAACTGATACACCAAACAGCCACCTTCATGCAGCTTTCTGCTCATCTCGTTGCATCATTATTTCTGGTAAAAGCAAGCAGAAAACAACTTTAATGGATGAAAAAGAGTGACCAATGGAAAATTAACCACAGACAGAGCAAATGGCGGGAAATCAAATGAAAGCGTACAGCAGCTCTGCCTGTGATTTTTAAGAAGCTCATGTTTCTGTTTTTTTTGGCCTGCAGCATTTACCCCGATCATCCATCTTTAGCGATGCTGTCATTGTGTTTTTGTGTCTCTTTGGTTAAAGGTTGTTGGCCGCGGTGGTTTAAAAGCTCAGTGTGACGCTCACAGTTAATTGTGAGTGTTTTTGTAGTGAGTTAAAGGCTTTTAGGCCTCTTCATCTACAGTAATCCAACCCACAATCATCAATCTTGAGACTTCAACTTTAGATGAGTCAACTATTAGATCCCTTTGGGTATCAAACTAAGTATAAACATGATATTTCAGTGTAAAACTTATGACTAAGGTGTCTTAATTCTACCGTAATTCTGTATTTGAGCCAATTAAGATCCACTTTGTCCTTTAGGGAAGCAAAACAGAACGCAAAGAAGTAGATGAACCTGAAACCACACTTTTTGGGGGGTGTATATATAAGATTAAGAGCACTAAAAGGATTATCTCAAAGACAATGATGGCAAAAAGGAGTCTGGACAGACATGTGAGGACGAGCCTTCTGTCATTGAGATATTGATGAGGACAAACAGGTCTCAGTGTTGAGAAATGACCTGTCTTTTGTGGTGGAATGTGTGGCACAGGGTTATCGGCTCTAGACGATCCCTCATAGCTTAGAAATGGCCTTCAACTACACTCCTCAAAATGAAGGCGCTTTATTGGTATTAGGGGTGTAATAATTCACTCATGTCACAATACAAGTCACAGTGCTGAACTCACAATTCAAACCTGTGAGGTTATTTGAAACTGTAAGAGGGTTTTTAATTGTAATGCAATAAAAAAGAAGAAAAATCTACTGTTGATTAACATGCAAAATTTGGTATGTACTTTGGGTTGTGGACTTTAATACACAGAAATTGGTCTTGTTCCACACTGTAAAAGTGTAACCAATAATCTTGATTCTTGAAATGAAAATATACAAATTTTACAATCAGATACAGAAATTTACCAGAATAAACAGCTCTTACCCTCGTGTATCCCTCATCATGTTATATGCACATCAGGAAACACAGAATAACTGTGGTTTAGAACAAGCAAGTAAATAAGTTACATTTAAATATGACTTTCATATTATCATACGAGGGTCAAGTGTCTAAGATTTCTTTGATGTCACATATATAGATTTTCCACACAGTCAAAATGTCCAGTTTAGTTCTAGGTACAGTATTTCCAGTTGTGAATGCAACCAGTGCTTAACAGAGAGATCATGAGGAGGTTTCTGTACTAACATTTTCTTTGTAGCAGTTGAAGCAGCTAACCCAATTTTTTTTTACCTTTGCATTGAAGGGAAATATTTATTTGCATTTAAGGGAGAGTTATCATTCAACAATAACAATACAGGATCTTTGGGGAAACACATTTTTGTAACTTTAAATAAAATGTCCAGCACAGAATCCTAAGGTTTTTGCACCTCTGGACATTCCCACATCGTATGTAAAAAGGTATAATTTGTTTTCTTAAGTCTTAAGCTGCACGGGTATATTTGTAGCAATAGCGATTAGTGTCAGTACAAATACATTTGTATGAGTAAAAATGATCAATTTTTCTTTAGTGACAAAAAACATTTAGAGTATTAAATAAAGATCTTCTTCCATTAGGATATTTTGTAGATTTCCTACTGGTATAATATCAAAACTTAATTTTTGATGAGATCTATGCATTAAGAATAACTTTATTTATACAAGGTGATTTTTTTATTCAATATCTAGATTTTTTTAACCCTAGACATCTATATTTTTAGTTATTGAATTATTCAAATAATGTTCTATCCCAACAAACAATGCTTAAATGAAAAGTGTAGTTATTCAGCTTTTAAATGATTTCCAGGGTCATAGGGATATATGCATTTGTACTGTCACTGACTACATGTAAATTAGGCATTTTTTTGCTGGATAAAACAGCAAGAAAGGATTCCACTTGGATTATTAAATGTTATATTCAGCATTATATGTAGTTAACTGTTACTGAAACTGTGAATGTGAATGCAGGTGTTTCTTGTATCACCTTCAGACTAGGTGACTGCACAGATTTTCTTGGTGCTCTCCCATATTAATGCATGATAAGAAACCACATAACCATTACTTGTAAACACAATTCTATACGGAGAGTAAATATGGGCTTGAACGCATACAGTTGAATGCCAAGTGCTCCTATTTTCAAAATGGATGCAAAGTGGTTTTAGTTTTGTAGTGCAGAATACAGCATCATCTGGACATACACAAACCAAACTTGTCCAGTCCTCATTTACAGCTACAGTATTTGAGGGTCATAGAGAATTGCAGGTGCTCATTGAAGCCATCGGCTGGCATTATGCAGATTTTTTACACACTGGAATTGGTTTGTGCAGGAAGTAAGACTGGAATGACTGCCAACTCCATTCATTAAGTTAAGAATCAACTCTTTCTTTTGAGAGGCAATAACTTTATTGTGCCCTTTGATCTTTAAAACTTTACAGATCTTTTGGTGAAAGGAGAAAAAAAGTTTTTTTTGAAAGATTCACTTAAAGGTCCTTTTTTGGAACATTGTTGTGAAACCCCCTTCTGTAACCTTTATTTTCAAGAATGTGGATTCAGAAGATTTCTTTTTACTAACGCTTGGAAATGCTCCCCTGAACTTCCTTGCTGTATACGTTGAAAGTAAAAAACAATCAATTCACAGAGATTTTACATTCTTGATAATAATGGGGGACACGCAGGGTGTTGGTCATGTGATCAATCATGTCCTGCTTTATTCCTTGGGGCTCCCCTGCTAAAAGTCTTTCTTTGTTGGAAGCCCATTCAAGAGGCCTGGGTATTTTTTTCTTATTAATTTAATGACTCCCCTTCATCTCCAGTTTTACTTAAAGATTTAAAATGACCTCCAGATATCGTCATCGCTTCCAAAAGCACGAGTTTCTGTAAACCAGGCGTTCTTATTTGTCAATTAGAGCTGTTCGAAAGGGTCGCGTGAGTGAAAATGCAGACATGGGTTCAGCAGGAGGGAGCCACTGCAGTTGAATCGCTGAGGGAAAGTCTCCCAGAATCCTTTGTGTCAGGTCGCCCCATGACCTACTGTTTCCACATAGCCTGGCTCCTTAATGGTAAATGCGCTGCGCTATTGGTTTTCTGTATTCATGCCTGCTGCATGGAAACTAATTTCCACTTGAAGAGGAGCTCAGCTGGAGAGAGAAAAATAGTGTTAGAGGCCAGGACAGAAACCAGTGCATAGCAAATAGTTTTATCCTTATTTTTTTCTGTTCTGATATTCCCATTGAAGGAATAGTTCGTCTTAAATTACATTTTACCTCAGAAACAAAATGTAAGTTCAAATTTAGGATTTTTAGTTTATTTTAAGTGCTTACTGAATGAAACTTTGTTAAATATTCCTTTAGATTTTACATTTGAACATCTCACTACATGAAATATACAGTATACAGTGTATTCTGCTTAAATGAGTACACCCCCTTTTGAAAATGAATATTTTATCCATTTCTCAGTGAATATAGACAATATATTTTAGAGTGTTTAAATAAAACAGTTTTATTAAGCTATTATTCTTTCATTCATTCATTCATTTACTTTTCGGCTTAGTCCCTTTATTAATCTGGGGCTGCCACAGCGGAATGAACCGCCAACTTATCCAGCACATGTTTTACGCAGCGGATGCCCTTCCAGCTGCAACCCATCTCTGGGAAACATCCATACACACTCATACACTACGCACAATTTAACCTACCTAATTCGCCTGTACCGCATGTCTTTGAACTGTAGTGGAAAACCGGAGCACCCGGAGGAAACCCTCGCGAACACGAGGAGAACATGCATTGAACTATTATTTCCATTAAATTAAGAGTTTGGTCGCCGAGCATCTTTAGAAATAGAAAGGTAATACATTAAAATTCAAACCAGTGATTGCAAAAATATATGAACCATAAAAGTTCAATTAGGTTTGACAGTTTTTAGGTTTCTCTTGATTTTTACTTTTTATTAAAATGTTATTTTATATTTTTCCCCAACATACTAATTTCTGGACTGTGAACTTTTTTTAGATTAGCTCTAGATTTGGGTTTGGTACTTTTTAATCTAATGTATATGTACAAATATATTACTGTAAAACATCCCATAGATTTGTTATCTTCGTAAGCTAATTTGACCCATAAAATGTTGTATTAAATAATATTGTGATTTAAGTGAAAGCAGTGAACAGTTATTATTTTCATTGTTAAATAATAAAACTTTATTAAACAAAGTGTCATTGCCAATAAATCCAATTAATTCTCACACATTTTGTCTAAACTGGTAGACATTTAAACCATATTGACCTTATTCTACAATGCGGAAGTGTACTCGTTTTTGCGATTTTTGTTTTGGAACTTCCAATTCAGTTGCCTACGGCAAAAATAACTAGGAATAATAAACGGCAGAAAACGGTCCAACTACTTCCTTTACAAACAAGTGTGTTCATGACTGTACAGACAAAGTGAAGGTAATATAATAAGGAAACATCAGTTTGCAACATCAAGCAGCATAACAAGTTGTTTTTAATGTCTGAAAATGAATGGAATTGAATGAGAGCGGAAGTCTCGAGCCAAAAAGATTCAAATGGCTGCGCCCACTTGTACGTGAAAAATACAGTGCATACGGAAAGTATTCATAGTGCTTCACTTTTTCCACATTTTTTAATGTTACAGCCTTATTCCAAAATGGATTAAATTCAATTATTTCCTCAACATTCTACACACAATAACCCATAATGACAAAGTGAAAAAAGATTTTTTGAAATTGTTGAAAATTTATTCAAAATAAAAAACCTGAAAAATCACATGTACATAAGTATTCACAGCCTTTGCCGTGAAGCTGTAAATTGAGCTCAGGTACATTCTGTTTCCACTGAACATTCTTGAGATGTTTCAGCAGCTTAATTGGAATTCACCTGTGGTAAATTCAGTTGATTGGACATGATTTGAAAAGGCATACGCCTGTCTATATAAGGTCCCAGGGTTTTTTTTTTTCCTTCACTTTCGCGAACTGGTGAAGTTTTTTTTTTTTTGTTTTTTTGTTTTTTTCGCCGCTGTCGCCGCTAGCTTGCATCGTTTGGGATCGGTAGAGCTGCGCATCGTTGGATTTGCTCTTCAGTGTTTGAACTCTCAGTAGTGATTATTAAACCACACTGAACTGAGCTAAACTGAACTGAACTTAAACACTAAAAACTGAACTACACTGTTCCAATTTACTATGATCTTTTATGTAAAGCTGCTTTGACACAATCTACATTGTAAAAGCGCTATACAAATAAAGGTGAATTGAATTGAATTGAATTGAATTGAATTGAATTGAATTGAATTGAATTGAACAACCATCTGTGCAGCAATCCACCAATCAGGCCTGTATAGAAGAGTGGCCAGACGGAAGCTACTCCCCGCCTGGAATTTGCCAAAAGGCATCTGAAGGACTCTCAGACCATAAGAAACAAAATTCTCTGGTCTGATGAGACTAAAATTGAATGCCAGGTGTTACGTTTGGAGAAAACCAGGCACCACTCATCACCAGGCTAATACCATCCCTACAGTGAAGCATGGTGGTGGCAGCATCATGCTGTGAGGATGTTTTTCAGCAGCAGGAACTGGAAGACTAGAAGTCCGGATAGAGGGAAAGATGAATGCAGCAATGTACAGAGACATCCTGAATGAAAACCTGCTTCAGAGTGCTCTTGACCTCAGACTGAGGCAACGGTTCATCTTCCAGCAGGACAATGACCCAAAGCACACCGCCAAAATATAAGTGGAGTGGCTTCACAACAACTCAGTGAATGTCCTTGAGTGGCCCAGCCAGAGCCCAGACCTAAATCCTACTGATAATCTCTGGAGAGATCAGAAAATTACTGTACATCGTCGCTTCCCATCCAAACTGATAGAGCTTGAGAGGTACTGCAAAGAGGAATGGGCAAAAAGTCCCAAAGACAGGTGTGCCAAGCTTGTGGCATCATATTTAAAAAGACTTGAGGCTGTAATTGCTGCCAAAGATGCATCAACAAAGTATTGAGCAAAGGCTGTAAATACTTATGTACATGTGATTTTTTTCAGGTTTCAACAATTTAAAAATCTTTTTTCACTATGGGGTATTGTGTGTAGAATGTTGAGGAAATAAATGAATTTAATCCATTTTGGAATAAGGCTGTAACTTGAAAAAATGTGAAGCGCTATGAATACTTTCCGGATCCACTGTAAGGTCAGTAGATGCTTTTAATGCATTTTTTTTTTTAAAGTGGTTTAAAATTCTAATAATTTTGTTTAATTTTTAATAATAGCTAGTTAAACAATTTTGGGGGTGTGTGATTGTTTATGTGGGGTCGGTACGCCTTACTGGTCATTTTTATTATTGTGTTTATAAATAAATATTTTCCATTGGATCACAAAAACTGAAACTCCATTCTTTTCTGTACATCTCAAAATAAATACTCTCACTCGAGGATTGAGGACAAAGCACAAATATAATTATTAATACGCATAAAGTATTTTTTCCAGTTGTTTTTAAATACTAAGAAATTCTGAATTTACCATGGCAGATTTAATGTAATAGTTAGGTAGATTTACCTTCGGACCACCAACCTTAATCACAATTGTATTTTGACCCTTCACAAGGAAAAGTTTGTGCACCCCTTGTCTAGATAACGATTACATTTTTCTTTCTCCATTTTTATATCTTCATCTTCTTCTTCTTATTTTTTCTTAATCTGTAGCTCATCCCTGTGCTGTCTGCTCATCCTTGACTGCTCATTTTATGGCCTCACCCCTGTCCTTGACCTCTGCTTATTGTCAGATTCCCTCCGCTTCCTGTCAGTTTTATAAGAACCTCATCCTTCTGTCGCTGTGTGTGCAGGTGTGGCTCACAAACACACACACACATACACACGCACACACACAGCGATAATGACAGCCCCGTAGCCACTTGAGGCATATAATTAGAGACAGACATGTGCTGACTCTTAAAGATAGGTATTCTCCAGGCTACAGGACTCACCCATGACTGCACCCTCCAAATAAAAGATGCTCTCCCTCAGGTTCAGAAATAAAAGCATGATGCAGATTGTTTATAATTGCACTGCCATATACCGTTAACAAACGGTGACGGCAGAGCGGTGTATCATTACAGATAATCAGTGGTGGCTTACTAAAAGCAGTGATGCTACTAATTTAATTGGGGTTTTCAAGAGTAAGACCATGGCTGTTTGCAAAATAATGTAACTAGCTAGATATATTACATTATTACTGATAAATGATGCAAGTTTTTATTTTCATTTCAGTTAACAGAAAAGATCTAGACAGCTAGATAAAAATAAAAGATAATAAAACTGAATGACAAAAACAGATCATTCATTCATTTTCCTCCGGCTTAATCTAATATTTGTCAGGGGTTCCCACAGCGGAATGAAACGCCAACTATTCTGACATATGTTTTACTTAGCGGATGTCCTTCTAGCTGCTCCCCAGTACTGGGAAACACCCATACACACACTCATCCAAAGACTTATGCACTAAGACCAATGTTGTTTACCCAATTCACCTATACCGCACATCTTTGGACTCTGGGGGAAACCGGAGCACCTGGAGGAAACCCACACGAACACAGGGAGAATAATCAAACTCCACACAGAAATGCCATCTGCTCAAGCAGTGACTCGAACCAGTGACCTTCTTGCTGTGACAGTGCTAACCACTGAGTCACTGGTGCATCAAATACAGATCAAATTTGCAAAAAATACTCAACAGAATAAGGGGGACAAGCGAAACAACAAAATTACAATGCACGACAAAATTGCAGAACACAAATTGAAAATAAAAAAAAGATAAAAAAAGCAAAAACATGCAACCAAAATAAAAAAATAGTAACAAAAACCACACAATAAAATCACTAAATTATAATCCCACACAACAAAATTGCAAAGCTGCAAAAATGGTTATGAAAACAAAAGACAAAAAAGTTACAAAAAAGTAAAATTGCAAAACAATTTTTTTTCTTGATGTAGTCATTTTTTGAAAGTGCATTTTATTTAATCTAAACATAAAATACAAAGCCCAATAAAATATGTATTTTAATATAAAATTTGTTGTTTTTTTTATTTTGATCTTTAATTTGAATGTGAACGTCATAAAGGCATTGAAAATGGAATAAAAGTAAGCTAAAACAATGGAAGTGGGTCAGACACACAATTTTTTTGACCACTTCATATATTGTTTGTTGATAGATTATTGTTTTATTGCTTAAACATTCATAAATGAGACCTATAGAGAAAATGTTTCACATACTGTATTTTTTCTAATTGTTCCAAATTCTTCCCAATGCTATCATGGCACTTTGTAACTTAATTTAAAGGTGTGGTATGTAAGTTTGACACCCAGTGGTTGAACTAGGTATTGCATTCCTGGATCAAAACAAATGCAAGCGCAGGTTGCCAGATTGAGGACCAACAGGAGCAAGTGATGATTGAGCCTAAAGACTGATTATGAAACTCTGTTCTAATTAAAAGCAACGGCACGCGATAGAAGAAATATTTTCCATATTAAAAGGAGTTTTTGTTCTAACCAGCACCCGAAATTTATATTTTAGAAAGGGCTCCTATTTCCAGAGATGTATAAAGTACTAGAGACCCAGACTTGAGTAAAAGTACAAGTGCTCTATCAAAAAAGTGACTTAAGTAGAAGTTGAAGTGCTCTTTAAGCACCATACTTACGTGGAAGTACTAAAGTAATCAACATTTTTTGTACGTAAGTATTGCAAGTAGTTTATTTAAAAATTTACTACTCAAATACTGAAAGTAAAAGTACAAATATTGTTATGTAGTTATTAAAGAATGACATCAAATGACATCATATTGTTTTGTTTATTTTAAATATCTTTTTTGGGCCACGTGATTTAAGCAGATATATATGATGGCTCAAAAACACCATTCAGCGTGACACAGCCTTTATGACAGCCAGCTAGTTCACATTGAGTGAACATCGCAGCATGTTATGAACCGCGGGTAGCTATTGTTAACTTATCTAGTGCTTACAGATAGCTCAAACTGCGAGAGGGGTCTGGATGCAGACCTGGTGCAGTGCAATCTGAGCTGCATCCAATGCTTTTTAATGCGCTCACCTAACCCCACCCCTAACCCTACCCATCACAGTGACGTCACTCACTCCATTGAGTGCATTGTGTCTGACATTGCATCGGTGAGTGATGCAATTTCAGCGAGCATCATAAAGGCTGCATCCAGATACTATTCCAAACTGCTTTGTTTTGTGTATTATATTATTTTTAACTTGATATTCATATACTTTTTCTTCAAATTCGACAGTGAATTTTTGAAGGCCATTATTTCGCAATCTTTCGGGAGGCAGAGTGTGCACATCATTCTATTTGCATTGTCTTTCACTCCGATAAATGCAAACATGTACTCTAAATAGGGCCATGGGTGGTCTTCTTCCTCATCGCCACGGACAGTTGAAAGTGAAGGAGTTGAAGGTGGAATTTCTGGGTTTTCCATGTCGTAAACAAACTAAAGTGCTCTCAATGCAGACAGGCAGCGCTGTCTTCTTTGATCGTCTGAATGATGACGAGCTAGCTTATTCAAACCTGTGACAGAGCCATCTGCTGCTCTGGCATTGATAATGTGGGTTTGGAATGATTCGTAACATTTTTATAATTGTAACGAGTAACTATGCAGCACATAAAAAATCTATCGGAGTAAAAGTATTAAACCCGTTGAAAATATGTACTGAAGTAAAAGTGGAAGTAGAAGAAAAAAAACAATACTCCAGTAGAGTACAGATACAGCCTTTTAGTACTTAAGTACTGTAGTGAAGTAGTTCTACTCCGTTACTATGCATCTCTGCCTATTTCTTGCAGCTGAACAACAGAAAACTGACCATGCTCACCTCAGGTACACCTCATGTGCTTTATTCAGTGCTAAATGTTAACTATGGGAGTTTTCATGACATTTATTGCCATACTACTGAAAACACCTCAGATATTGAAAATAAAATAAACCGTCTGAAATTGAACTTTAGAACTGAGAACCAACACATATCAGTCATTTAGCATGTACGTTTAATAATGTTAATGTGATGTTTAATATGTATTAATTAGATTATAAACCTCACCATTTCATGAGTGAGTGCATATTCTGTGCTTCTGAATGGCTGTATTTAAATTTCTGTTGTGTTTCATCTGGTGCAAACAGCCAAATTGCTTATCACTGCAAATCTCATCACGTAGTGTGTTCTTAGGTTACAATGTAACCTGCTCACCCAATGTTTAGGCTAGTAATATTTATATTATGTGCTAATTAATAACCTCATGTGAAATCTGCTTCTCATTTCGGATTCTGCTATTGTCCACCGGAGGTTGCATTTCAATCACGGACACATGCTTTGAGAGCCTTTCTGACTGAATGAATGAAATACGCTGTTTTCCACCAAGGCAACCCGGGCTGCTGAAAAATAATTGGCTAAAGTGGCAGTGGGTTAAAAGAACCAAACCAAAGACAGCGTTTTGGCACGTAACAGACATCAAAGCAGAACATCTGACTTCAGCATTGCTTTTCAAATAAACAAGCATGTTTACTTAGCATGTTTCTTAAATGTCTGCAAACATATTATGGTATTTTTATACTTTAGAAGAGTCAAAAACTTACATACAGCATCTTTAATGGCTAATTTGGATGAAATCGTACAATCTCATTCATACAATTTAGTAAGATTTCCTTATCCCACCAATGACGGTTGGGTTTAGGGATGGGATGGGATGGGTGCCACACCTTCTTTTTAAAATTTGTCCATTTTAAAAAACGTAAAATAGTTAAGTTTCCTTGTGAAATCAGGCTGGTCTTCCTCTGGCTTTCTAGTTTTACTGCATATACCCTGTTAACAGATGACTGGAGCAATTAAAGAGAGTTTTTCTACTTCCAATTACTTGTTGTGACTTACTTGCCATTCCTTTATAAATGTTTACAAAATAATGTAACAGCAATTTCTGAGGTAAAATTGTTGACGAAGCAGCTTCCTCAACACAGCAGCTAATGATGTTGTCATATTTCACTATTCATTAGGGCTGCTCTTCTTCTTTTGCGTTTTGAGTCTATTTACATGTACACAAATTAAGCGAGCCAAAAGGAAGCAGATCAGACATGATGTGGCAGCGCTCGGCCTCTCCTGTCTGTCTGGATTGGTGAGATAATTTTGACACGATGACAATAATGTGTCTGTGCCAGGTTTTAATCTTCTGAAATCTTCACAGACTGGTCATTCCCTCTGGTGCCTTTGAAGGCTAGCAGACAGTGGAGAATTCAGCGGCGCTTTTGTGCTCAACGCTTTCTGTCATATCTTTAAAACAACAACAGCAACAAAAAAGTGTGACAACTGGTCTGCTTAAGATTCTGAAATGTATTTCTCTACTGCCTTCCAGTTCAAATTTAATGTGACTTCAGCAGATTTATCAGGGATGAAGATAATTGTCTTTTTGGCTGTTGTTTTTCTGTCATTTTTCATCGCTGGAAGTGTCATTTACGCTGGAAGAGGGCCAGTGTGCAGCACTTCATCGCGTGTTACAAAACTACCTTAGTGAAGAGACCGTTAGTGGAAGAACCACAACAAACCTGTTAAATAACACCATGGTAGACATACTGTGCTTCTGTGGTGACACTAATTATTTTCAGGTATTGTTTTGGGTTGAGTTCAAGTCGAGCTCAGTTGAAAGCACTGGTGATATAATGGTAATTATTTAAACACATATTATGCATTTTGCCTTTGAAAAAAAATAAAATAAATTTTGGCTACAGTGAGAAGCTTTTCAATAGAATGTAACTGAGCTAATCTGTATGTGTTTTCAACATACAGATTAGTTTTAGTTACAAAATGTGAGCAATGTTAATGTGACAACATGTGAACGTGGGTTAAAGGATAGTTCACTTAAAAAATAACATTAGCAGTAGGGCTGGATGATATTTGAAAAATCTTACATTGCGATATTTAGTTTTTTTGCTATACATATGAATATAATGCGACGCAGTGGCGCAGTAGGTAGTGCTGTCACCTCACAGCAAGAAGGTCGCTGGTTCGAGCCTCGGCTGGGTCAGTTGGTGTTTCTGTGTGGAGTTTGCATGTTCTCCCTGTGTTCGTGAGGGTTTCCTCCGGGTGCTCCGGTTTCCCCCACAGTCCAAGACATGCAGTACATGTGAATTGGGTGGGCTAAATTGTCCATAGTGTATGAGTGTGAATAAGTGTGTGTGTTGTTTCCCAGAGATGGGTTGCGGCTGGAAGGGCATCCGCTGCGTAAAAGCGTGTTGGATAAGTTGCCGGTTCATTCCGCTGTGGCGACCCCAGATTAATAAAGGGACTAAGCTGACAAGAAAATTTATGAATATGAATATAGTTTGACCAGAATTAAAGATCATAATCATTAATTAGGATTGATTGGGGTGATTTTCTAAGGGTATAAAATAATAAACAACCTGCAAGCAAAAATAATTACAATTGAGCAATGAAAAAAGCTAAATAATTAGAGCTTAATGGTTTTCCAGAAAGTCAGTAACAGAATTGAATAATGAAATGTAAAATAACAGTCTTCATTGTATTAGTTCAGTAAAATAATTCCTCATTAAAGTTACAAATATAATTTTGTTTTGCACCTCAATGCTTTAAACTCTTTTGAAATGCCTTTAAAACACATGCCAATGATATACTTTACAATGACTCCACAAATCTCATGTATTCTCAACTGTTGTGCTGATCAACTCAATATTTCAAATCCTGCTATGTGACTATTGTGCACAGACATTGCAATATCGATGCTGAAACAATATATTGTGCAGCCCTAATTAGCAGTAAATAAGATTCATTTTCATGATGACAATTTTTTTGAGAGTCGAAGAAACACAAACGGCCAACATCATATTAATACCCGTGATTCCTAATGGTACATTTGACGTGAATTGATTTGGTGTGTGCAAGTACAGTAAGTGCATTTGCTTGTATTTGCCTGTATTTGTTTTTACTATTTTGACATGCTTTGCATTTCATTTTAGTTATGATGTGCTAAAGAAACTAAGACTGAAATGTACAAATGTATAAAACAACTGCATTATAGGAAAAAACTGACATTGTGATATTTATTTTTCATATGATACATTGCGATATTCCAGCCTGATCTCATGAGAAACGCAAGTATTTTATGTTTTTTCAGTTTAGTGCATAATTCGTATAAATTTGTACAAGTTCAGTCTGACGAAAACGTACTATTTTAAAAAGGTGGCGTGGCACCCAACCACACCAATTAGGTTGTACGAATTCATACAAATTAGCCACTAAATCAAAAAGTTACGAACAACCGTGAGATAGCATTGGATATTGAGTATAGTTTTACCAGATAAAATGAGTGACTCCATTTGGATAGAATTCCTACTTTTTGATTGACTAGAATGTTTTTGTAGGTGAGTTCATATGCATAAAATATTGCAAACAAACCAGTCACAAGTATTGATTAATGCAGAAGAGCAAAGTTACAAAAGAAATAGACAGTGTTTTATTTTATTTAAACTTTTTTTGAAAGTCTAGCAGTATTCGTGTACACACATTAAATAATCAGATGTAAAATAACACCAGTTTCTTCATTGTGTGTCTGAATGTATGCATATACATGTGTATATATATACAAAGTAAAATGAATATTTCATAAAGTTACAAATATTATGCATGAATGCTTTAAACTTTTTTTTAAACACAGTCACAGGTCTTAAAAATACATATAGATGATAAAGTCTTTGCTAACCTTAAAGTTTGCATGAACTGGAAGCTGCGACCATTTTTTTTTTTTTTTTGTATTTTGACGCAGATCCTTGAGAAATGGAATATTATATAACAAAACAGTGGACGTGGCTTGTTTTTTCTAAAAAAAAAAAAAAAAAAAAGCCAGTGGCCGTGCCTTGTTAGTTTTGATTTCTTGGGGACTTTAAGGTTAAAGCTTGTAATGAAAAATCGTGCATCTTTAACTGTGGCTTGTGGTCAACTATAATCCCGATTTGACTGCAAATTCTGTAATGTGACTATTGCGAATGCGCTTATTGTGATATCAATGCTGAAATGATATATGGTGAAGCCCTATTAAAAAAGCAAAGAAAAAATTTTTATTAATCATAATAAAAAAATACACAAACAAAATTACCAAAATAAAATTAAATTGCATGAACAACAAAATTACAAAAACACATTGACATTGCAAAAACGTAAAAAACAAAACAAAAAAAACAATAGTAATATTTATGGATGCTCCAATCAGTCAGCCAGAGATCCGCATCGGCCAATAATCATTTTATGACTTGGTATTCACCAATCTGACCAATTTCATGAACTGATTGCAGGTGTTTTTTTATGGGTATACACGGAGAGGAAGATACACGTGAGCGCAGCTACAGAGCCACAACAGGGGCAGGACTGATCGCTGCGGTCCCAACACATCATCAAAAATACATACAGATGTGGTGCAACCTCTGTTTATACAGTTTATTGGTGCGACTTGTACGAGTGATAGTCTCTTTGTTGCAGTCAATGCACATCCAGTGTTTTGAGCTGCAGTGATGCGACCAGAGCGATCTCCCCTATGGTCTCATTCAAAAGTATAAGCTCTGCCGGAAACTCCGCAAGTCTCACGCATATTCATAGCGGCTCCATGATGCTGAAAGTTCTGTGGTTTTGACAATATTGCAAGTTCACTAAAACCTGGCTGAACATTTTAATGAAATAATAAAAAACTTTAAAATTATAATTAAAAAAAATATTTAATAATATACTTATTGCAATAAACAAATATGTATTTTAGGTGTGCATTATGCATCAAATATTGTCTTTTTCTTCATTAAGACATGAATTCTTTTTCCAAATTGCATTGTTAGTCGTTTTTCTTAATCTGTTTTATCTATTATTTTCTGTAAAGCTGCTTCTGACTATGACATGTCCACACTAAATGTTTATAAGAGACATGTTTAAGGGATTATATGCAACATCCTTCATTTATTCTCTTAGGTAAGAAAGATCTCCACTTAAATATACTTAGAGGGAAATTGTGTTTTATACATTATAAAGCTTGAAGCATAAGAATCGGTGTGAGGACAACAGTGTCAGTGTCATTTTGCATTAGCTAGATTTAGCTGTAAGGGGCCTAATGTTTCGGAAAAATTCTCTTATCCTCATTAGAGTTGCATTCATTTAGTCAAAAATACCATGAAGCCATCAACATATTGTGAATCTACAGATTGACAATCGTTCTGAGCCCTGAGTCTTTGAGCTTTTCTATTCTAAAACATGCTCACAAGTGTTTGTGTTCCTGTTCCGGTTATCCCTCATTAAGCATGTAAATCTGTGTGCACAGCTTGCGTAGTTACGTGCTCCCCATGTTTAGCACCTCAGATCAGGCTGATTTTCTGCAGATATACGGAGACTCGCAGTTGGGTTTTGCTGGGACTAAGAGTTTAAGATTTAAAGCAAGACAGTGTGACATGGATTTGCTGTAGCTGGAAGGATTTGGCAGACATACTTAAGCAACCATTGCTCTCAAACCGCATAGTTTTCTAATCTCTTTTGGGCGCTTGTCCTCACTGCAGAAAGACCTGCTGCCCTCTCCCACACAATCTAACCCTATTTTTATAGAAAAAATCCAGCTGGGTTCAGAAATTGCTCTCTTTTTTCCCCTTCAGATATAAAGCCAAAAAGAAAACTAGACTGTGTACCTATGGATAATTTGAGCTGCTGTGTTTAAAAACCTCATTGTTGAGATTTAACTGGCCTGCCCTTGGGAAGGTGTTTATGTTCCTCACAGCGAATGGTAGTAAATACTCTAAGAAAAGAGAGAAACTTACAATCCTGTGCAAACATTTCAGTAGTCACATATTAAAAAGCCAACCAGACACATTCAGTGCTTTGTTTTCGTTTCTCTGCTGAGTTTCTGGCATAGGGCTGGAGGATATGGCAAAAATGCAATCTCTATAAATCCTTTCTATATTGAATGGTAACAATATACTGTTAACCAGTTACAGTTATTCCGGCTGGGTCAGTTGGCATTTCTGTGTGGAGTTCTCCCCATGTTTGAGTGGGTTTCCTCCGGGTGCTTCGGTTTTCCCCACAGTCCAAAGACATGTAGTGACATCGGTCAATTGAATAAACAAAATTGGCCGTTGTGTGTGTGTGTGTGTGTGTGTGTGTGTGTGTGTGTGTGTGTGTGAATGCAAGAGTGTATGGGTGTTTCCAGTGTTCTGGTGCTGGAAGGGTGCGTCCGCTGCGTAAAAACGTGCTGGATAAGTTGGTGGTTCATTCCGCTGTGGTGACCCCTGATTAATAAAGGGACTAAGCCGAAAAGAAAATGATTGAATGAATGTTTAACAGAGCAAGAACATTTTAACTCGATTACGAATAATGAAGGAATATTTTATTTGTTTATTTAATTTTTGTTTTGCCCTCATAGTTCACTGACAGGTTTTTACAGTAAATGTGCTCAAATCTGTCTGTCTGTCCGTCTATCTATCTGTCCATCCATCCATAATTATTTATTGAACATCAACGTTGAGCAACTGAAATTAAAACACACATTGCCTAAAAAACCAATAGTCACTTTTTTCTTATGAAAAGTTAAAATAATTAACTTGCACTTTTGCAAACAAAATAAATTATTTTCAGTGTTTTTCATTTTAGTTTTTCTCAGTGGCTTTGGTGCATTTCTCACAACGCTATTTACATTTGCACAACAGTTGATGCATTTCTCAAAACAATTGGTACAAACTGCACAACCTAATTGATAACCTGCAAAAGCGTGTCACTTGCTCAAAATGGATAGCTCATACCTCAAAAGCAAGTATTGATGTCAATGAAAGTGTCAGTGTCATCAAGATGAAAAGTCATGACACCATTGTTTATGAACAAGATAGTCAAATGGCTTTGTCATGGTTTCATTAGGACAGTTTACTCTGTACATTTTTTTCCAATGCAAAAAAGTCAGATTTTGGTGACATTTCCTAAAAATGCTCAAGACAGCACTATATACTATTTGCACAGCCATTTAAAAACTACAGTAAAGTTAGCCATCACTGCATTTAGTGAGGTATCTGAGTGCAAGACACTGAATATGTATGTTTCACATTTTTACTCTTTGCATATGCTCTTTGCAATTCTAATTTATTTACAGATATGTGCAGAAGAATAAATAAACCTTTTATTTACAACAAACATCAACTTCCTTTGGGTAGAGCTGTGCACAACTGTAAACAATATTGTAGTACATATTGGAATTGAACCAACAAAAATAGGTCTGTAAATCATTCATGAAATTGTTCAATTTAGAAGACATTTCAGGATAAAAAAGATTACAATTTTTTGATAAAATTTGCTTGACCGATTTTGATAACAACATTTCAACATTCAACATTTTTGCATGTAATGACTCAGGTAATGAAATGAGGACTATTAGTTTTATATGAAATGACTATTCAGCATTCACAAGTTTAGTTAATTTTGACTGACATGACATAAGCAAATGATAATGTTATAAAACAGCAGAGAGTTGTATGAAAGCAATTGATGCATGCCTAAAAGCATTTGCAATCTGTTGGAAGGAATGAGAAACTGCTACTTTGATGTGCTCAAATGACTGATTGTTTTGAGAAATGCATTAACTGTTGTGCAAATGTAAATAGTGTTGTGAGAAATGCACCAAAGGGACTGAGAAAAACTGTAAAAGTAGAAAGCAGCATCTTTTCTAAAAAAAAAAATAGCACCTGTATATCCTGCAAGTAAAATTTTATATGCATGCTTTCTTCATGGGTGGTTGTTTTTTCTTAACGCTACCTTAATGTAGAAGTGGAACCGGCAGACGTGCAATAACTTTAAGGTAAACATAAAACAAAAGTCTCCATATGGAGCTCCTCCTGAGACTCCAACAGGCTCTCACCTCTCTCTCAGTCCCGCCTACACTCATCAACTATACCAATCTAACCAATCACAGAGCTTGCGCTATGCATCGTTGCAACTTGTAGTCAAATTTTTTGAGAGGTGCACGTCAGCCACGGCGAGGGGTCTCGACACAGAAGAATAAACAGAGCGGGGTCACGTGCCTCGACACCTGGTAAGGGAAGTAATTGAAAAAATCAACCTGGAAAAATTTGATTGATTATAGGTTGTGAATTACTTTTCGATTAATCGCCCAGCCCTACCCCTTACGCAATATCTTTTTTTCAATTGTCTACAGAACCAACCATCATAATACAATAATTCCCCATTACCTCATTAACCCAATTAACCTACTTAAGTCTTTAAATTGCACTTTAAGCTCAATACTAGTGTCTTGAAAAATATCTTGTAAAATATTATTTACTCACATCTGGCAAATATATAACAAATCAGTTATTGTAAATTAGTTATTAAAACTATTATGTTTAGAAATGTGTTAATCTTTCTGTTAAACACAAATTGGATATAAAATATACGGGGGTGCTAATAATTTTGACTTCAACTGTATATTCCGTTATAAGTTGTTAATGCTTCCACTTTTAAAAGAGTATCCCAACAAATCCACAAGAATAGATGGTTCATTAAATAACATTTTTAATTTACTAAGCTATTGTGAACTTTTACCATGACGCACACTCTGCTTTCTGCAATACTGGGCAAAATCATTTTCAGTATAACACAATTAAAGATTCCTGTTGTTGCATATTTCTGATGTGTGATTGGCACTTAGGATCATTCATTCATTCATTTTCCTTTGGCTTAGTCTCTATTTCAGAGGTCGCCATAGTGTAATGAACCAACAACTATTCCAGCATATGTTTTACGTAGTGGATGCCCTTCCAGTTGCAACCCAGTATACACCCATACACATTTATTCACACACACGCTCACTGTGGACAATTTAGTTTAATCAATTCACCTATAGCGCATGTGACTGTGGGGGACACCAGAGCACCTGGAGGAAACCCACTTGAATATGGGGAGAACATGCAAACTTCACACAAAAATGCCAACTGGCGTTCTTGCTGTGAGGTGACAGTGCTAACCAATATCAAGTAAAAATGTCCAGAGGTTATCACCGTTATCGACGTAGATTTTATCGTGATTTGATATGATATCGTTTATCAGCCCAGGCCTACTCTGGCAAGACTTTTCTTAAAGAGGTTGTTCATACGATTGTCATGAAACATAGATTTCACGTTAAAATTCTAGACATTTATAATCGGGACATGAAGCATCATGAATATGAATGAGATTGTATGCTTGCTTATGACAACTGTCATTAAGTGCAGTCATTTCAATAGCAACGGTGACATTGTTTGAGACGTCTTTATGAAAGCTTGACATAAACCGATACATCATAACCTGTCAGTGTCTGTCATGACAACTTGACACCCCATTAAAAAAATTCTAGAATCGCCCCTCAAATTTAATGCAAAAATACAATCCAAAATCAAACAAAAAGTGCCCAGGGGTGGCTTAATTAATGTGTTGGTGCTATTTGGGTAAGGGATTTATCAGAATAAACAGCAAAAGTAAGTCCAAGGCACTCGAAAAATTTAAAAAGCCTACACTGAGCCTTCATCAGGGTAACAGAGATCAGGAGAGTCTGGAGTTTCTTTTGAACACTATGATGGTCTCATGATTCATTAGAATATCTAAACAATATTAAAATAATATATTGAACAAAAATAAAAATTTTAATACCGTAAAATTATTGTGAAAAGACTGTTGAAGAAATAGAAAATCAAAGAAATAAGAGAATCAATGCAAATCAGTTAAATATGAAATTGCGAAACACATTTTTTCACCACCCCTAATAACGTATAACCCCTAATGTTTGTATTTATGGACTATGATGCATCTTCGAGTCATATGCAAAAAGTGTGCAAAAATATGGCTTTTTTAAATCATTTTCATGCTGTAAAACTGCGTTTTGACTGTTGAACGGATTTCATGCTTTTTTTTGTGAGTGTTATAATAGCCTTCTATTATTCTGGATCTGGAATTTGCACATTCAGCATTGTATTTGTTTTAGCAAACACTTGGAGTCATTGTTTAACAAATAATGAATTAACTATTTGCTAATGCTTATTAAATGATTCCTAATGTGTAGTTTTTTTTAAGTGTTACCGTTTTTTCTTGTTGAGGGCAAAATTTGCAAACACCAATTGAAACTAATCCCAAAAGGTATACAACTGCTGTAACTACTGAATGAGTTTTCTTAATGTTTGACAGTGTTTAACACGTGAACTGTCTCTGTCTCTCTCACTCCTGCAGATCTCGGAGGGTTAAACCGCTGTCATTATTGTGAACATGAAGCCATCTCTGCTTTTCACTTTGAGTTTGTGTGTCTGGGGTTGTCATGGCAACACCCGCACAACACCCCGAGTGCACCTGTCATACAAAGGTGAGAAATGTTGTGATTTGATCCTCCCTTACACATTTTATTTAATGTATTAATTAGTTTGAGTAAACAGTAAAAAAAGATTAAATTAGTTTCTCCTTTGTTTGGTAATTAAATGTGTCATTGAGGTGAAAATTATTAGCATGCATCTCATTATTATAAATTGAATTAGTTACTTAAATTAATTAATTATTTTTAGCCTTAATAAACACCTGAATATTTTTGGGTCTTAAAAGTGTCATTCAGGTGGAAAGTGATGCATTTTTTATGCTGGATATATGAGGGAAGTGTCATTTCTACACCTAGAAGTGCCATGGATTTTTAATAGAATATTAAAAAGATATGGAAATGTATTTGTGAGCCGTGCTTGCAAAATAACTCAGAATCCACACTGGTTAATTACGAGCTAAAGACAAAATGTTTAATATTTTCACCAAAAACTCTTTAAAATTAAGCAGAATATCACAAATAAACATCTCAAATTACATTCATTTGTTTGTTTTTTGAGAGGTGTACTACACTGAAAGCATCTTGGCTTAAATGCTGATGTATTCAATAGCAAAATAATTCTTCTTTTAAAATTACTGTTGTTTTCATTTTGCTCAAATTAATATTTTTATTATTGTTGTTTATTTATTTTAGAATTATGCAATGAAAGGTCAAAACGTCTAGTCATTTATTTTATTTTGTGTTGTTATTTTATATTCTTTCAGTTTTTTTAAAACCTTCAGACACAGATTTTTCTCAATATTGCCAAATTCCAACAGGAATAGCTCATTTTGTGTAGTTCTTCTGTAAATAAGATAATGAACGCATAAATGACCCTGGCCAAATATAGTTTTGACCGTCTTTGGTCTCAAGAAATGATTAAGAACCACTAATTTATAATAAAAAATATATATATTTTTATATTTTTTAAATATATACAAATATATATTTGTTTTAATGTTTTAAGGGTAAATTAAGAGCAGTTCACCTCTGAAAATACCTTTTGATGCTTTTATAAACATACTGTATAGAGGAGAGCGGGGCACAAAGTAACACTTTTTAGTTTTGGCCAAATAATGAGCAAAGTAATGGGGTTAGACAAACCATATTTTTACCAACAACACACAAACCTCTCCTACAAATGAGCACTAAAAGTATGATCGCCAGACCTATGGTTTCTGTGCAGTATTGCCAGGAGTAAAAATGTTACTATTTACCCCACCTGTGAGGCAAGTTGTAACAGACAGAGTGTTAGTTACTGTATAACACATGCTTAAAAAGGCAGATTTTACTCAATTAATTTAAATTCAGTTTACTTTAAATAGTATGTTTCCTCAGTACTTGGCTCAGTTTTTTTATTCTACATAGCACAGCATGTTTATTTATTTATCTATTCGACAAACACAATTGGATTTATTTGCATTATTATACATTACTTTAAAATGCATTTGTTTGCATTATAGACCATTTCAGTGTGGTCATGTCATTTGCCCATGAACATTTCCTGTTTGTTGTTGAACCATTTCATAACTGTAACAAGAGGCAATTCAATCATAACTTAATGTTAAAACAGTCGTCATAACATTATTTATCAAAATGTGGACCTTTTTAGAATCTCGAAAGCTATGGAAATGAAAAATGTGGAACAGGAAATACGTTGGGATCGTTGTTAATAAAAAAATGTTTTCTATTAAAAAACATTTTGGATTTAAAAAGCCCTCATCATTACACTCAAAATTCAGAAAATGTTTTATTAGTTTAATTGGTGTCCAACAGTGTGTGGCTACTTTGTAACACCCTGTTATACCTAACCCCGCTGTGTCGTGTTTTTCTCAAAACTGGCTAGCTGTCACTGTGTGGTTTTTTTATGGGTTTTTTTTTTTTTTTTTTTTTTACATCTTTCAAAATGGTTCCATCTTTTAGCCTAGAACACGGTAATCACAACAATATAAGATTTTACTTACCTTTACAGATTTTTTTTTTAATAAAAAAATTACTGTAATAAAAAATACTTTTATGCTGCAAAAATGGTTTCTCCTGTGTTTCTCATTCAAATTTTGCCGAACTTTTTCAATAATTGGCAGGAAGACGTCTACCGACACTGTGGTAAAACCCCGGAAGCATGTCATAGTTAACCCTGAGCAAATACCTTAAAACTCTGTGTTACATTTTGACCCTCATTACTTTGTGCCCCCCGTGCTCCACTGTCTTTCTTCTGTGGAACATTCATTCATATATTTTCTTTTCGGCTTAGTCCCTTTATTAATCTGGAGTTGCCACAGCGGAATGAACCGCATACTTATCCAGCATATGTTTTATGCAGCGGATGCCCTTCCAGCTGCAACCCATCACTGGGAAACATCCACACACACTCATTCACACACATACACTACAGATAATTTAGTTTACCCAATTCACCTACACATGTCTTTGGACTTGTGGGGGAAACCGGAGCACCTGGTGAAAACTCACTTGAACACGGGGAAAACTTGCAAACCAACTGACCCAGCCGAGGCTCGAACCAGCGATCTTCTTGCTGTGAGGCGATCGTGCCACCGTGACGCCCTTCTGTGGAACAAAAAGAAGATATTTCAAAAGACAAATATAATCTTTATGTTCATATCAGATCACACATCATTGGACCCTCCGGACTCCTGAAAATCTAAATATTTTCAAAGAAAGAAATTCATTCAGATGTCGAAGGACTTGAGGTTGTTAACAACACAAAAGACGGCACAATGTCATTTTTTGGTGTCTTGTTGTTTTAAGAAAATACTGTCTCTTCCTATTTGAGTTTCTTGTGCACGTGCCTGGTTCTAAACCTTGGATGTTAATAAATGTTTTCCTCAAACTTTCCCTCTTTTGAACTCTTGGATATAATAATGCAGCTAATTTAAAAGAAAGCCATGTTGAAATTTTCTGCGAGCCCCGAGGAACCTCGTTTTCATGCTTTGCGGAGCTTCCAAACACTTTCTGTCATCAGTGGCTTTTTAATGCCTCTTTTTCTCCCAGTTCCTCATGTCACACTCTCTTTCTGTCTCACACTTTCGCGCTTCCTGTCTTCCTGTGTATGTTTTGAGTCTGGCACCAGCATGCCTCATCTCCCAATTAATGCCCCAGAGAGGGGACTACCCATCATCCCCTCTGTCACGGCGGGGCACAAAGAGATGCAAGCAGAGCGAGGCAGATGTTTGAAGTTTAAAAGTCAAATCTCTCGCACAAAAGCATTAGCATTTTTCTCCCATTCAGCTCGCAAGCGGCGGTCAAACCGCAGGTTCCAAAAAACACAGCGGAGTTGTGTTGTCAAAGAGATATTGTTTTTATATAATGAAACGTGCGTGCAGACACATTTATAATGCTATTTTGCCCATCCGTGTGACAGAGGCGCAGCAGCACAACAGGTCAGAGTCTGACATGAATTCGCTCTCGATTCTCAGAAACTGTCACACACAAAACCCAGCAGGTGCTTCTGCAGTGGAGCCCCATTACTTTGTATAATCCGTCAGAAAGCATTCACACACTCTCATAAACACACACACACACACACACACACACACACACACACACACACTTACAGTCTTCTCCACAAGGTATATTTAGTACACAACCTTGTGGTGTGTGCCAGCCGGTGCCAGTTCAGCAAGCTGAGGCACGGCTCTTCATGACACCTCATGTTTTAGGATGCTGGGTTTTCCTAACACTGGGTCCTGACCAGACACAATGCAGTGATATTGATGAATATTTTTGGGGCAACAATGAATGAAAGTGCTGTGCATTCTAATGAATAATGAATTTTTTATGCTTTTTGTTGTGGTTGTCATTTTTTAACATCCTTAATCAGAATTTGCATACTTGATGTTAAATTTACACTAGCCAGAAAGTCTTTGGACATTTAAATATACACTGTAAAACCCAGCAGTCAACTTTATCAAATTAAATGAGTGTAGTTAACTCAGAATTGACTGAAAGTTAATTCTACTCATTTGAAAATAGTTTTGAATTCAGTGTTAATTAAATACCTCATTACTTCAACTTAAATGGAGAAAGTTCACAGTACTCATATAGATTAGTTTTTTTAACTCAAATTGTTTGTTGCAACCAGTTTCCTCAAACGGTTTGAGTTGACATAACTTATTGGGTTTTACAGTACTCAGTTGGTTTAAGTTCTCTTCATTTATTGGGTTTTGCTGTGCTCAAATTGCTTCATTTACTCAAATGGATTAAGCTCACAGTACTCATTAGGATTAGTTTTTGATCGTAAATGGGTTGTTGCAACCGGTTTCCTCAAATGGTTTAAGTTAGAGTTGAAGTCAGAATTATTAGCCCCCCTGTTTATTTTTTTTCCCCAATTTCTGTTTAACAGAGAATGTTTTTTTTTTTCAGCACATTTCTAAACATAATAGTTTTAATAACTCATTTCTAAAAACTGATTTATTTTATCTTTGCTATGATGACAGTAAATAATATTTTACTAGATATTTTTCAAGACACTTCTATACAGCTTAAAGTGACATTTAAAGGCTTAACTAGGTTAATTAGGGAGGTTAGGGTAATTAGGCAAGTTATTGTATAACGATGGTTCGTTCTGTAAACTATAGAAAAAAAATTGCTTAAAGGGGTTACTAATTTTGACCTTAAAATGGCTTTAAAAAATTCAAAACTGCTTTTATTCTAGCCAAAATAAAACAAAAAAGAATTTCTCCAGGAGAAAATAAATATTATCAGACTGTGAAAGTTTCCTTGCTCTTGCTTCCTTACATCATTTGGGAAATATTTATTCAAAAGGGGGCTAATAATTCTGACTTCAACTGTAACTAACCAGATATGTAATGTATAACTTTTATTGAAGCCCAGATGTCCTATTTTGTTGTCTTCATAAATCCAAATTGAACAGTTTTTTTGATTTTATAAACAAAGAAAGCATCTCACATGCAAGTAGAGTAATTAAATGTGAGAAAGAAATTAAATGTCAAAATGTGAGCTAATATCATCCAAAAGTTTGTTCAGTATCAATTCACAAGCAATAGTATTATAGTTACATTATTCTGGATAAAAAATGTTTGATTAGAGCCTATTTAAATCTGTAAGCTAGTGTGCTTCAAAACAGTGACAAAATTAGCATTTAGAAGATAGAAACATCGAAAGCTGGCAGTTTGTCACATTCACCTAAATGGATCAACATCACCTAAATCGTTTCCTGTCACCTCCTACTTCAGTTTCTCATCAAATCTTGACCAATCAAATGCTCTGGGATATCTGACATGTCCCGCCCCTTTAAGATGCTGAACATTTGCATTCACTGGCAGAGCTATGATAAAACGAAACGCTATTGGCTGTTTTTTAAAAGGGGAGGAGCTTCTCCGTCTCCCGCCCTCTACTTGTTTTAGTTGAGATTGTCAAACATTGAATAAGAAATGCACATTTCAAAGCACTTCACAGAACCTTGAAGTGCTGTTTGTAAGACTAGAAAACAGCCAGTGCTCCTTTTGACTATTATTATTTTTCATAATTTTACAAGATTTTAGGTATTGTATGTCCAGCTATGAGCGCGGGTTTACATGAGTCTTTGAAATGCAGTGTGTGTCCGAGTGTCTGCGTGTGTAAGTGTGAATGTCTGTGCACCCGAGTGTTTGCGATGGCGATTATGACCCCGGGTTGACTGGGGTTATTATGTGCGTAGGTGACAGTGGGATAGATCCCTGTTCTGAGAAACCGGATTGGCTTGTGGCGTTTGAGGTTTATTATTAGCTTGTGTGGTTGCTGTGTTTACTCCGGCCAAAGCACAGGGAAGCCCCCCAAAGCATGACAGGGCTCGGTGCCAGCAACCTGCTTCAAAATGCCACAGAGACGGCAGGAATGATCGGAGCTTCAGCCGGTGTCATCCAGCCTCAATCCATCTCCACCCCACAGCAGCACACCGGCTTTATTGGGATCACGGATGAATCAGACGCATGATCAGGGTGGGGCTGGATTCTGGGAGCACCACTCAGGGGATCTAAATCAAAAGGTTCTAGTTTTATGCTTTAAGTTTTTTTTCTGTGAATGAAATGACTAAAAAACTGACATTGTATTATATTTTTTGTCCACAAGATATTGTATGCGTAAATTGTAAAATAGCTGAAATATTACATTTCTCTCAGGATGTTATTTATGTTGATATATCCTGGTAGGTCTGAATTTGGAATTAACTTGTTAATGCCTTGTTTAATGAAATAAAGCTACTTGAGTTTTTCAAAGGCCACATTTTAAAAAGTTATTTTGTCCTGAACAATCAAGCAATATACACTGAAAATTGTCATTGGATTTACATACAAGTGGTTGCAAACAATTTCTATAGGCTGAGTTTAAACAAATTTAATTGGTTTGTTTAAATTTAGCCAAAATAAATTGTTTGCAACTACTTACTTTAAAAAACTGTAAATTAAATAATTAATTTTTTCAGTGTATTTACTTTATAACTGAAGGGGGCTGAACAACATAGTGAGGATCCAAATGCAGGCTTTATTTAGAGTAGTCAGACAAACGAAAACAGGAACATGCAGGGAAATGTGGAAGTGTCGTGAGGTAATATGCAGAAGGTAGATACAGGTGGCAGGCAGGATAAACAATAAAACAAAGCAAGGGTCAAAACACGGAGCGATTAAACCACGAAATGCTTTGTAATGTTGGAGGGTATGAAACCAACAAGACTCAGCAATGTCGGTGTGTGGCGTTTATATAGTCTATGTAATCAGTCTTGAGTAGCTCTCAGCTGTGTGTGGGTGTTTAATCTATGGAGAACCGGGACAGGTGTGTGTGTGGTGCCTGATGGGAGTTGTAGTTCATATGGTGGCAGAATTGTAGTCCGAGTTAAAGTAAATGTTCTCCAGCAATCAATGAGGGTTATATTGCTGGTGATCATGACATATTTAAACCTTTAGAACTTTACAATGAAAATTTTTTGAAGATGATTGAAATGTTCTTCACTCTTCTTACTGTTTACTGAAAGGATTTTTGGGGAACAAAAAACTTTAATGGCATCACTGCAATTAATGGCAAAACTGCAGTTTTTTGGAATCTTTATTTGTTAAAGAGTTAGTTCACACAAAACTGAAAATTCTGCTTATGATTACTTACCCATGTCACTCCAATCCCCTGAGACCTTTGTTCATCTTCACTACAAAAATTAAGATATTTTAGATGTAATCCGAGAGCTTTCCGTTCCTCCATAGACAGCAGAGGTCTGAGATGTTTAAAGTCCAGAAAAAAAAGCAAGAGCATTGTCAAAACATACGAAGCTCCAAGAACATTTTTACATGGAAAAAAATACGTATGCGAAACCGTAAGAACTTTTTCACCTATATTCTTTCCCACGTCAGGTCCAAGTGCACAATTACTATGTGCAGTATGATGTATTTCCATTAGAGTCTGCAGTGTCATATTTTGGTCTTATTAAACAAACACAGTAATTATAGAATTTTCATTTTAGGGTAAACTAACTTTTAAGTGTATTTTACTGCAACATTTGCATCTCAAGTTTTTAGCATCAACCCTTTAAACTTTTTTGGGTTAAACTCTACTTGTATGATTCTCAAATTATTCATTTGAACTTTCTTTTTTTCAAAACTCCTCCAATCCCCAAAGCCTGCACTGCTGTGATTCTGTGCACTCAGTGACTGAATTCTGCCCTAAAAAAACAGCAAACAAAAACAAAGTGCATACTGTATAATAAATTCAAGTTCATTTGTATTGCGCTTTTTCCAATAATGTTTCAAAACAGCTTTACAAAAGGTGCACATTATTGCATTACAACCAAATTAAGTTAAAGTTACAATCAAATAGAAGTTATTTTATACAAACATAGTTAACATGCAATCTTATTGCATATAGGTGATGTCTATGTGTACATGTTTAATGAAGTGTATTTGTGTCTTAAGTGTATGTGTTGTCCTATGTACAAAGTATGAAATTAATTTTAAAAAACTACATCATAATTCATGCCTGGATAAATGTTTTGTCCCAGCAAAATGCTTCTAGACAGTGTTGTCAAGACAAAGCAGTTAGAGTGTAGACCGTATTCATGGACCGTCAATACAAATATAAATATTGCACTTTTTATTTTGATCTAGATAAGTTATGAACATTGAGCTAGTTATTGAGGATTCATTTCAGCAGCTTGGAATCGATTAGATTATGATTTTATTTGTTTACTTTAATCTTTAAAACTTAGATTTACTTTACATTAACAAATGATGCAGTACATGAAATCTAACATTTTATAAAAGCATAATTAGGATACTTTAATTAAACTAATACCTGTGAAGTTTGACAGTCACACTGAGTGATTTTCATCATTATCAGTTTTATGTTGATATTGTGTGGCCTTATTAGTCGGTCAGTCTTTTTCTTCTCAAGGCCTAAAGGAGTTACTTGAGTGCTTGAAGGGAGTAAAGCTCAAATTCTGTCTGGAACCAGGCCACTTTCCCAGAGTCCCACTTCAAAACTGACAGAAATGCCTGCTTACAAATGTGGGAAACAATTTTGGAAGGGGCATGAGGATAAATTAATTCTGTAAAACAGAATTACGAGCAACAAGATCAGAAACAGATCTATGGGAAATGAGTTTTCTTCGCTGGCTTTTCACTGAAAATTAATGAGAATTTAGAATTACACTACAGTAAATCTTCACAGATTTCCAGATTACTTGGAATTACACATGAATCATGAAGTTGCACACATCCACTGGCTCTTGAGTGTTTGTTTATTCAGATTTTTTTTAAAATTACTGTTTGTGTAATTTCCTTAACATATTTTCTAAAGTTACTTAATTTACTGATTTAAAAAACAGATTTACCCCAAGAACCGGTATTTTAAAGAAAAGTAAGTGGTTACACTTTGTGATGCCTTTATTTAACCATTTTATGGACTAAGTAACTTTTAGATGTTAAATGTTCAGCGGGAAAAACAGCCATTGTCTTCCACAGTATGTTTTGTTCCTTCTATAGATATCAATAGCTGTTTTTCCAATGTTCTTCAGAATATCTAGTGTTGTATTCAACGGAAGAAATAAATAATAAAAGTTTGGAAGCATTTAAGTGTGAGGAAATGTTGAGGAAATGTTCATTTTTTGGTGAACTTTGCCTTTAAGGTGGCAGTCTACTAATAATATAATGACTGCTTGCTTGTTTACTTTGCAAGTAATTGTTTTGTTAAATAAAATCTATTCTAAATAAAATGAAAGTGAAATATTCACAGTTTCAGAGAAACTTATATTAAACTTTACATTTTTAATGACAAAATCATGCATTGGCGGTGAGTTACAATTTAATTAATTTAATCAAGTAATTTGAATAAGCAAGACAGGCTTAGCAGCACTGAACACGTTTCCAGATTACCTCAGAAGAACAAACTTGTTTGCGACTCCCTACGACACCCTACGTCAGGGAAATTGTGACAAAATCACAATGTGATCTGACCAGGGCTTTAGACAACAGAAGGGCTTGGGGGGGGCACCGAGCAACATCTTACAATGGTGGATATGCAGGGCATCTTGTGCAATAATTTGTACCTCTTGAACACGTCTGTCTAATTTCCAGTGATATAACTATTGTTGTAACTTATCTCTGTTGTTGAATCAAAGCCTTACAAATGAATACAAATGGCTTTTTCACTCATATGTGACTGTCCAAGTTTCTTGTGTAAAGTGTTTGTTGGCAGATGGATTTATAATGAGGTAATGTAGAGTTTTGCATTTCATCTACAATCAGTATTTCCTTCCCTGGAGAAACTCGAAGGAATTCCTAACCAGTGAGCCACTTTAGCTTGATGTCCTTTCCTGTGAATTAAGCTCTGGGTTTTTTCTTCCATGCTGGCCTTGAATGAGCCTCCCGTGTCCAAGTAATGATCTTGGCCTTTAGGAAAAAATATCCAGGGCAAAGTGGCACAGAGGAACCGATTTAACAACATTATTAAAAACCAGATCTGTAATGATTCTCATGATACTCTACCCTTTTTTCCATTCATCTGGCATTCAGCTTGCAGAGTGTTTGGCTTGCAGCCAGAAAATTAACACTAAATAATGTTAGAATTCTTATGTTAGAAGATGTGCTCACATCAAGATGACACTGTTGACTAAATATTGATTTGGGGAAGGCAGTTTGATTATTGTATCGTGATTCTGTTTTGAAATCTTTATTTGATTGCATTGAATATAGTAGGGACTAGCTTTGTAAAAATAGCAATTGGTTGTGTCTGATTACGTCAGTGCTCAGATCAAGGCCTGCCAAAATAAACAAATGCCTCTGAACAATATTGTGATCTGATCCCTCTCTTTCTTGTTATGTATATCGAATTCAAATGGAACGTTGAGAGAAATATGTTCAGTGCAGCATACAATTTCAGACTGTTTAGATCAGGGGTGTTCAAACTCAGTCCTGGATAGTTTAGCTCCAACTTGCTTCAACACACTTGCCTTGAAGTTTCTAGTATACCTAGAAGAGCTTGATTGGCTGGTTCAGGTGTGTTTAATTGGGGTTGGAACTAGAATATGCAGGAGACCGGCTCTCCAGGACTGTGTTCAGACATCCCTGGTTTAGATACATTTCAAGGTTCAGATTAATTCAGAAACTATATTACCGATTGCCGTTACCATCAGGACTGCTGGCAGAGGATTCAATGCCATGTTGTTGTAAATAATGTTCATTTTCTTGCACAGATGTTGTCATGGGGTTTCATTTTGTTTTGCCTTTATGTTTTTTTGGACTCTAAAAGTGCTGTGCTCATTGAAAATACATGCTTCAACAATTTTTAGTACTTTAGGACATCAGTGATGGGGCACAAAATTTCAGCGTTATGATTGTTTGTAGGTCAAGCTGCCTGTGAAGGGTCAACTGCAAATCATAGACACTATTTTTTTGTGATGTTGATTTGGTGTTGTGCAAAGAACTATAAGAAAAACAACCTTTTCTTTACAGATAATATGCGCTTGTAAATACCATTAGTGTGAAAAGGAACAAAAGTTTTTGGTGTCAAACTGCCACATAGCACTCATTGTACCTACTACAGTTAAACATACACTCACCAGTACATCTCTGCAACTACTTGTTAACACAAATTTCTACTGGGATTTTTACGCACAACTATCTCTAAGGTTTATAGAGAATAGTCCAAAAAGAGAAAATGTCCAATGAGCGGCAGTTCTGTGGGCACAAATGCCTTGTTGATGCCAGAAGTCAGAGGAGATTGGCCAAATGGTTCCAGCTGATAGAACAGCAGCAGTAACTCTAATAATCACTCGTTACAACTGAGGTATGCAGAAGAGCATCTCTGAACACACAATACGTCCAACCTTGAGGCAGATGGGCTACAGCAGCAGAAGACCACACCAGGTGCCACTCCTTTCAGCTAAGAACAGGAAACTACAATTCGCACATGCTCACCAAAATTTGACAATAGAAGATAAGATGCTTCGACATTCAGATGGTAGGGTCAGAATTTAGTGTCAACAACATTAAAGCATGGAGCCATCCTGCCTTGTATAAACGGGTTAGGCTGCTGGTGGGGGTGTAATGGTGTGGGGGATATTTCCTTTGCACACTTTAAACCCATTAGTACCAACTGAGCATCGTGTTAACGCCACAGCCTACCTGCGTATTGTTGCTGACTATGTCCATCCCTTTATGACCACAGTGTACCCATCTTCTAATGGCTACTTCCAGCAGGATAACGTGCCATGTCATAAAGCGCAAATCATCTCAGATTAGTTTCTTGAACATGACAACGAGTTCACTGTACTCAAATGACCTCCAAAGTCAGCAGATCTCAATCAAATAGAGCGCCTTTGGGATGTGGTTGAACAAGAGATTTGCATCATGGATGTGCAGCCGACAAATCTACAGCAACTGCATGATGCTTTCATGTTAATATGGACCAACATATCTGAGGAATATTTCCTGTACCTTGTTGAATCTATGCCATGAAGTATTAAGGCAGTTCTGAAGGCAAAAGGGGGTCCAACCCGGTACTAGTAAGGTGTACCTAATAAAGTGGCCGGTGAGTGTATATATTAAAGTACATTTTTGCAGGTTCACAAAAACGTAGGCGGAAGCATGTATTTACAATTAGTCTGTCCTGGTTGGTAGACAATTTTTAATGAATCATACTTCAATGCTCTACTACTAAAGAAACATTGGAATCATCTTGGATAGCCTGAGGGTGAAAAATGAATTTGTTCATTTTTTTAAGTGAACTGTTGCATTAAATCTTTAAGATTCCTTAAACCAGGTTTTGAAAAGTGCTCTGCAAGTCATTCTATTAAACAAACTTCCTGAATGAAAACATTTTATGGAAACCTTATGCATTTAGGTCATGACCTAAATATTTTGATTCCCTTAAAAAAAAGTCTGGCCTAAGGCTGATAAAGTCAATGAGGCTTCTGGAAAGAAGCTGTCAGGACAAACTCACAGCAGGAGTTTAGACGAGGCTCAAACTAGAGACATCCAAAAGAAATATACAGACGTGCATAGTTTGCTGTGCTCCTTATACAGTAGGTGTCTTTTTTCTGAGCTGACTGTACTGAACCGCTGACGCAGCTCCTAATATTTCTTCCAGATGTTTTTTGTAATGAGACGTCTTTATTCACAGAGGCTGTAACTGCTGTCCACCTGCATCTGATGCGATTACGATATTATTGTTGGTTCACTGTAATCTATGATTTTATAATTTTTGCAGTCTTTTAAAGTTTTGCAGCAACATACACAATAAGTTTTGAGATGTATGTCTCCTAAAGGGACAAAATCCAGTTTTCCACAGCACAGTAATTGAGGGGTCTGGCTTCTTATTCCTCCCAACAGCATTGCATAACGTCTTTTTAATAGGCAACTGAGGGCATGTTAATAAATGGGCAGTTTTCCTCATTGTTTAGTATGTTCCACAGTCATCAGCTTGTCTCTGTGTATTAGGCAAGAGATTTTTGCATCTTGTTGAATCTTGGGAACTCTGGACTCAAGTGCTCCACTTCTCTACATCTCTAGGACCCTATTGAGTTCTAATGAGCCACTAAATTAAACACAGCCTCTCAAACATGTATTGAGTTAATCAGATTTATGAGAATCCTCTGTGCTTTTCAGTATGTTCAGCCACAGTTGAGCTATAGAACATACTGATGAGTCTGTGTACCTTCTTGGAGACAAGTTCTGTGAAATAACCATATTTGTTCACTGCTGGCCACGAACATGGCTGACATAACATGTCAGTTTTTTTCTCCAGAGGCAGTGTTATAATGGTTTTTAACATTTGTGAATGTGCAATAGACTATAAATTTGTTTAATTGATTGGAAAAACATACAATTTACGTGTTAAAACACGTTGTAAAAACTAGGTTGATTTTTTTTCTTTCTCGCTCCTTGCTTTCAACCTGATTTGTCTGTATTTGGCACCACCACAGTATTTAGGTTTGGCCAACAGTTGGGACATGGTGAGTGGAAAATCTGACTGCTTTTGTCCTCCTTAAATGATGCCATTGGCAGTGTTTTTAAATTTTGACTCGTGGCAGAAGCTGGCAAGCATGGATATACACTCTCACTGTCTCACATTAAGAATCACTACTGTTCCAGCTGGTTGTAAAATAATAAATAAGACTCTGTACTAGTAGCTGAATTCCATTTAAAAATGATTTTTGTGTCCTGCCATAATTGAAAGGCATTCAGTAATTCAAGTGCAATGTATACTATATCACAGGGAGATTTCTTATTTTCTTTTTCTTCCTAATAATTAAATATAATTATTTAAATAATTGTTCCCCAGTACTGGGTTGCGGCTGAATGGGCATCCACTGCGTAAAACACATTGGCTGTAGCGACCCCGATACTGTAAATAAGGTACTAGGCAGAAGGAAAAATTAATAAATGAATGAATAATTAAATAATTGATTATAATCAATTAATAATATGTAATATTACAGTAAAATGCTACTTGTAATATGTAATATTTAAATAGTATGTAATATTTAACAATGTATTATTAGTAATATATGTAAATTAATATTCATTCATTCATTTTCTTTTCCGCTTAGTCCCTTTATTAATCCGGGGTCGCCACAGTGGAATGAACTGCCAACTTATCCAGCACGTCTTTTACGCAGCGGATGTCCTTCCAGCCGTAACCCATCTCCGGGAAACATCCACACACACTCATTCACTATAGACAATTTAGCCTACCCAATTCACCTGTACTGCATGTCTTTGGACTGTGGGGGAAACCGGAGCACCTGGAGGAAACCCACACGAATGCAGGGAGAACATGCAAACTCCACACAGAAACGCCAACTGACCCAGCCGAGGCTCGAACTAGCGACCTTCTTGCTGTGAGGCGAGAGCACTACGTACTGCGCCACTGCGTCACCGGTAAATTAACAATAATATATTAATAATTCATTCAGTAGTACATTTTGGCTTAGTCCCATTATTAATCAGGGGTCTCCACAGCGGAATAAACCACCAATTTATCCAGCATATGTTTTACACTGCAGATGCCCTTCCAGCTGCAACCCATCACTGGGAAGCACCCATACATTCATTCACACACATACACTAGGGTAAATTTTGCTTACCCAATTTACCTAGATCGCATGTCTTTGGACTGGTGGGGGAAACCGGAGAACCCGGAGGAAACCCACGCCAACACGGGGAGAACATGCAAACTCCACACAGAAATGCCAACTGACCCAGCCGAGGCTCGAACCAGCGACCTTTTCTTGCTGTGAGGCGACATCGCTAGCCACTGCGCCACGGCACCACCACGCCACCTTAATATATTAATAATAAATTATTTTAATGTTAATAAAATAATATTAAGATAATAACTACTACTACATTTACATTTAGTCATTTAGCAGACGCTTTTATCCAAAGCGACTTACAAATGTACTACTACTACTACTACTATTACTAATTATTGTTATTATTAATGGGGTTTGCCTTTTTACCTCCAAAAATCTAATTGACATAACATGGGCACAAACTTTGACACATCATAACGCCAAGAGTGAATTTTGTAGAAACATGGGATTCACAACATCTCAAAAGTGTTGCAGCCTGAGTAAGAACATACCCTGCAAGGGGGTATAAGTTGTACCCCTGAGGCTCTAGGATGTCCCAAAGATTCCCGTTGACTTAACATGGGCCATTGAAATCCATTAATCCTATTGATCCCAATGATTCCCATTATAAATGTCACACATCAATAACATTACATAAGAGTGTCATACAGATATAGGGGTGGGCTCATTTGACTCAGGCAACCAATCAGCATCTCAATATGATAATGAAGCTCTCAAGCCATACCCCCAACCCATTTAAACACCCCTAATAACTGACTGTCATTATTATTATTATTATTGTTGTTATCAATTAGTATTATGTTATTAATTGTTGTCATTACCCGGCAGCTAGCTCTCTGCAGCTTTCACATGGCCACCGACTGAAGCTAAGCATAGCTGTACCCGGTCAGTACCTTGATGGGAGACCACATGGGAAAGCTAGGTTGCTGCCAGAAGTGGTGTTAGTGAGACCAGCAGGGGGCGCTCAACCTGCAGCCTGTTTGGGTCCTAAGGCCCCGGTACAGTGAGGGGGACTCTATAATGCTCAGTGAGCACCGTCTTTCAGAAGAGTCGTTAAACTGAGGTCCTGACTCTCTGTGGTCATTAAAAATCCCAGGATGTCCTTCGAAAAAGAGTAGGAGTTTAACCCCGGCATCCTGGCCAAAATTTGCCCCTGTTCATCATGGCCTCCTAACCATCCCAATATCATTAACTTCATCACTCTGTCTTCTTTCCACCAATCAGCTGGTGCAAATGGCTGGTGGTGGATGAGGAGATTCCCCCCGATGAGTAAAGCGCTTTGAGTGTCTAGAAAATCATTATATAAATGAAAGGAAATTTTATATAAATGTAGTTTGGTTTTGTAATAAAATATCAATAAATAATTATAAATTATTATTTACATTATTAATTTATTATAAAAGCAACAACAATATTTATTATTATTGTTATTATTGTTATAATAATAAGACTTTAATCATTTTTAGTTAAAAATATTTTTTATTAAAGCGTCTTTAATCATTAATAAAATAATTAATCAAACATTCAACATGTTTGCCATTTATTGTTTTTTATTTAATTTAGATTAGTCAATGTTCACTGTATTAACAAACCATTAACTAACACTACTCGCTTAATAATCTAATTAGCTGTTTCTATATACCTAAGATAGAAGTTGGGTTTTGGTTTTGGGTAGGATTAGGGATGCGGAATAAGATCATACTTTAAAACTACAAATGAACAGTTGGTGTCTTAATACTAGGCAGGTAATGAGCCAGTAGTTAATAGCATGAATTATGACCTGAAGTGTTACTTAAAAAAAACAATTCACCCCTCAAATGATGTCACTTCCCTTCAGGTGTGAGTGCATCAGAGTTTTTGGCCAGTACTAAAGGTCAAGGTCTGACCGTAAGACTCGCAGGCTGGCAGGTGCCACCTTACTGCCCTCCCTTGCCAAAACATAGTGGATTTTGTGGATGAAGCCTGTTGGACAGGGATGAGAGAGCGAGCTGAGAATAGATCTGTGGCCCCAGTGCGCAGCAAGCGGTCTGGAATCCCAGCCTAAGAGATTCAGTACATGACTGGAGGATCACCCACACAGCTGCCAGAAAGACACACACACACACACACACACACACACACACACACACACACACACACACACACACACACACACACACACACTTCGCCACCTAGTTAGAGCCCTGAGGAGAACACAATACGCACATACATTCAGACTCACCCATTCACATATGATCTTTACATTTACGCTTTGAAGGACTAAATGTTATATAGGTCTGTGCTCCAGTCAGACCATTGTTTCTAGTATACAATAGGTTATTCAGTTTTTTATTTAAAGGGACATTTTATTTTTAAAGGGACACTTTATTGTGCCCTTTTTCATGAGATGTAAAATGAGCTCTGGTGTCCACAAATTGTGTCTGAAAAGTTTCAGCTTAAAATACCCACCAGGTCATTTATTACAGCTTGTCAAATTTGTCCTGATTTCTAGTGTGAGCAAAAATATTATATATATATATGTGTGTGTGTGTGTGTGTGTGTGTGTGCATGTGTGTGTCTTTTACTGCAAATGTGCTGCTTTACAGAAGAAGGCTGAGCCATTGCAGGCGATTCTGACTGAAACAACAAAACAAGTGAATCTCATCCAACTAAAATGTCAGAAATGACCAATGATGGATTAAAGCCTTCTATGTTCAAACTGGAGTGGGACATTGATGGAAAGGATGAGGTTATCACTTATAGACTGAACCAGGATATTTTTGAACAGTTAGTGGATAAAATGTTGTAGTTGTTGTGGAGTAAAGTTGATTATACTAATTGATTAGCATTATAGATGTGCTAGACCATAAGTACAATTCTCATATCTTACAGAAAATATAAGAAGTCTGTCTCCTGACTATACAGTAATAAAAGATAAATGGTATAAGATAATGGTAACTTTAGCAATATTAGCCAACAGCCCGTTAACAAGCAAATTAGGGGACATTCTTATATTATGAAGTGGCACTCTTGATCTGTATATGAGGTAAGGAGATGCAGCACTGTTATTTAAGTGTTATCCTTCAGAAGCAGCATTGAACTGACCATCATTAATAAAGCAGTAACCTTTATATTTTGTATTTAAAACTTTACTGAAATTCTTAAGCACATTTTTAAAATAATAAAAATATATATTTAACGTCCTCAGTGGCTTTGATGTCAGGGGTCTATGAATGGGAATTTATAAAGTTTTTTGTGTGAGACGGAAATAGTACATTTAGACCAATTAATACCAATTAGAACAACTTTAAGGCAAGACAAGTGTCGTGAGCTTCTGTTTTCAGTAGAAAGTTGGCATGACAACTGTTTTATTAGACATTAAGGTGAGACATTAAAAAAACATTCCTAAATCTCACTGTTTTAGATGCAAAGCTGCGTTCTGTGTCAATGGCAGTAATATCCCTGCCTACGTCACAATAGAAGGGAATTCTGAACTTGCCAAAACAAAGTTACCGATTCACATTTTCTTTGTCGAGAGATGGAGTAGTTCGATTTCCATGACATGTCCCCTATAATACATTGTCTAAAACCTTCTCCACGTTCTTCGCAGTGACCTTCCTGTCACCGGCCCCATTCTATTTCTGTTTATCCAGTGTGTAGCGGCGGACAGGCTTTTGGACGGGGAGCGCAGTAATACCTCTGAGATCAAAGTGCTGTGTGGTATGACGCTAACGTGGAGTAATTTATAGATTTGCCGTGTGTCAGTTGCGCCATTCCGCTCGGGCTAAAATCGCGCACTTACTCTTGTACTCTCAGAGGGCAGAGATGTCAGCACGCCCTCATAACCTCAGATTTATGCTTAAAGTCAACCGGCTTCTCCTCATACTCTGGCCTGCCCTGTTGTATGGTGTGTGTAATTATGTTTTTGTCTTCCGACCATTGACGGAAACACTAAATATTTGGTGCAAGCACATTGGTTTAATTGGTGATGTGTCTTTGGGGAAATTAGTGTGTGATTGTGGAGGAGACTGTTCGAGTGGAGCACGGCGAGCTCAGACAGCTGAAGCGTCTCTCATCTCTGCACCTGCTCGCTTCTCCCCTGTGTGTCCTGCTGTAGAGAGAAAGACTTAGAAAGAGATAGATGGAAACCACCGGCACCTGCTGTGTGAACAATATGACAAATTGAGAAGGAAAGCACAGACTGATTAAAATAAAATAAAAAATAATCATGATAAATAAATAAATGCATGTTTAAAAAAAGCATAAAATAATCATAACAATATTTTTATCACAGTTATTTTAATAATTAAGGACAAATATGACAAACTCTATAATAAATGAGTGAAAAAATGATTGATTGACTCATTCTTGAATGGAAAAAATACAGAAGAAGATGCATGGGTTGATCAAAAAAATTGTCCCAGGCTCTAACAACAAAGTTTTAATTATAATAGTCTGCAGTAGTTAAGGAATAATGACTGATAAATAATCTTTATCAGTTGGGTTAATTAATTTTTAAAAAATTGTAATTATATATTTACATTTGAAAGTTGATTATTTATGAAAAATAAAACAAGCACTGATTTAAAGAAGAAATAAAGAAATCAATAGATAAATGCTATTTATGATTTGAAGTAAGTCATAAATTCATTCATTTTCTTTTTGGCTTAGTTCCTTTATTAATCAGGAGTCGCCATAGCGGAATGAACCGCCAACTTATCCAAGTTTTATACAGCGGATGCCCTTCCAGCCTCAATCAAACACCAGGAAAAGTCATAAATTAATATGAGTAAAATACATTGCTTTTGTACTAGGTTCTGTATGCAAAGAATGGTTTTTATATATTTTTATATCAATATTAAATAAATTATACAGTAGTAATCAGTGTTGGGGGTAACGCATTACAAGTAATGCAATATACATAATAAAATTACTTTTCTAAGTAATGAGTAAAGTGACGTATTACTCAAAAAAATTAGGTAATAATAGGTAAGGTAAGTACTTGCAAACAATTTATATGGGCTGAATTTAAACAATTAAAATTTAGTAATGTTCAACTTTATTTGTTTGTTTAAATTCAGCCCATATAAATTGTTTGCAACAAAAAATAGTAAATCCAATAGAAATGATAATGATAAGTAAAAAAATGTCTGTTTCAAAACAACTTTTTTTCATTGATTTATATCAATATTTTTCTAAATTATTTTAATTATTAATGACAAAACTCTAACAGAAGAAGAAGCCTGGGTCAACCAAAAAAAAGATTTTGTCTGAGGCTCTGACAACAAAGAGATGTTTTAACTTTTCAGTGAACTAAAAATACATATTTTAATTATACAGTGTGTATGGATTGAATAAAAGAATTAAGAAATGAATGGATAAGTGCTATTTATGACTTTAAGTAATACATTTATATTATTAAAAGTAATTTTGCACTAGGCTCTGTATGCAAAGAAGAGTTTTTAATGCATTTGTATATCAATATTAGGTTATTTTTACAGTAGTAATATACATTTAAAGTGGATCAAAAAAGTTTTAAAAATTGTCTTAAGACAAGAATGGGTGTTGATCAATAGATTTAGGACAACTTTGATTAATAGTTTTGATCCACTTCAAATGTTGACTACTGTATTTTACTGTAAAAGAAAAATAAAACTATTCTGTACACAACTGTACTGTACATAATCTAATAGAGATCCACTGAAACAAAACCCCTAAATACTTCAATACTGAAATACTTCAATAGTGAATCTAATTATCTAATAAGATGGATGGAAGATTTCATAAGATGTTGTTGAAGTTAACTGCTTTGATTAGATTTATTTTTCTTTGTGCTTTACAGAGTTACTGGAGACAAAAACCATTCGGCCCTTCAGTTTCTCCTTCAACACCAGTGACTACAGAATCCTCCACATGGACCAAGACCAGGGCCGACTTTATCTGGGCAGTCGTGAATATCTAGTCTCTCTAGACATGCAGAACGTCAATAAGGAACCACTTATTGTAAGACAACCGAATTACTTTATTTTTTCTCTAATTGTAAGAAAAGGATAGACATTTGAGTTAATTTAAGAATCTAAACCATGGTACTAGTATTTTCAGTGAAGTATTTTGAAAAGGTTTGTACGCTTTTAGATTCACTGGCCGGCGACAACACAAAGAAAAGGAGAGTGTAAATTAACTGGCAAAGGAGGACAGGTACACTTTTACAGTCTGTTTTGGTTCATTTTGACAGAATCTTTGCTGAAATGGAATGTGTTTTTTCAGGGAGAGTGTGCTAACTTTGTGCGTCTGATTGAGCCGTGGAACAGGACTCACCTGTACACCTGCGGCACTGGAGCTTACAAACCCATCTGCACCTTCATCAACAGAGGCTGGAGAGCTGAGGTACACACACACACACACACACACACACACACACACACACACACACACACACACACACACACACACACTGTAAACTGAATGAGCTGTCAGTTCATCTGTTTGTGCTTAAAGGGATAGTTCACCTAAAAATTAAAATGAACATACAATTTATTCAACCTTAAGTGGCTCCAAATCTTTATCGGTCTCTTTCTTCTGTTGAACACAAAAGAAGATATTTTGAAGAAAGCTGAAAACCTGTATTCAAAGGTATGACATTTTTGGGGTGAACTATCTCTTTAAGTAAATGAACTACATGCATAATTCTAAAAATTATGTCAACTTAACAGTTTCGAGTGACACAGGTTCACTCTCTTTTTATGTTAAGTAACTAATTATTTGTAAATTACATGATGAAAATTGTAGACATTTATCCAGATTATTTATTCTATTTTGATTTCTTTTGCATTAACTTGATTATTTAATTAATTAAGTTGTCCCTAAATTCAAAAGCATAGTTCACACTCCCAAAAAAGAAGTATAAGGTTCTTGCCTTGCAAAATGTAACTGATCATTTGTTGCCAGTGACCGATTTTTGTTCTGGAACTGTAAACTGGACCAAAGAAGGTCATTATTAGACTAGATTATTACTAGACTTGGATTAATTGGCTAAAATGAATGAATGTGATGTGAAAATATAGGCTAAAGGCTAATATATTTTGTCAAAAGATAAAACTATGGCTAAAACAGTTATGAAACTTTTTCTGCGATGCAGTCACTTTCATTACTCATATTTCTCTGTGTGTGTGATTGTGTGTAGGAATACCTCTTCCGGCTGGTTCCTGGTTATGTGGACTCTGGAAAAGGAAAGTCTCCCTATGATCCCCGTCAGGAGAACGCAGCAGCTCTGATCAGTGAGACCTCTCTTTCTCTTTTCTGATCTCTTTCTTTCTTTTTCTCAAAATAACAGCGTGTAGTCAAGCTTCAAAAAGCCCAAATGATATTTAGAATTTTCTTCAGAATACAATACTGCTCAAACGTTTGGCTTTATTTAATGCATCGAAAGAAGAATATTAGGTTCACCAAGGCTAAATTTGATCAAAAATACAGAAAAAATATATGATTACATTTTAAATGTCTCTTTTTGATTGTTTTTTTTAAGATTTTTTTTTTGTTCTATGATGGCAAAGCTGAATTTGTGGACAAACATGAAGGAATTGTGTGTTAACATTTTTTATATTGTAGTGTAAAAGTATATAATAGTTTAAATCTGTCATTTAAAAGTTTTCTTCAAAAATGTGTTTAAATGATTTTTAAAAATTCTTGTTCTGTGATTGTTGCAGTACCTCAGGCAAAAAGTGTGGGAACTCTTGAGTTCAGCACGTCTAGTTGTATGAGCGTCCTCTAGCAGTATAAATGGGCTTCATCCATCATGATCTCTCCTGCTCTCTTTCCACATTACTCTCATTCAACACTCTTCAGATGGGAACCTGTATTCTGGAGTGCATGTGGACTTCATGGGTACAGATCCAGCCATCTTCCGAACCTTAGGAGACCGTCCTGCTGTCAGAACCGAGCAGTATGACTCCCGATGGCTGAACGGTATGATATACCAGCAGAGGAGCCATTAAAGTGAGATACTTCAGCCAAAAATACAGGGTTTTTTATGTACCTGTTAAGGTTTAGCTTTTTATAAAGTGATTATTTAATCTAATGTTAAGAAAAAATCTAGAATACACATTAAAGTCTTTCTTTTTGTCACATTTGATTAATTTGTTTACATACACTTACCGGCCACTTTATTAGGGACACCTTACTAGTACCAGGTTTGAACCCCCTTTGCATTCAGAACTGCCTTAATCCTTCGTGGCATAGATTCAACAGAGTATTGGAAATATTCCTCACAGATTTTGGTCCATATTGACATGATAGCATCACACAGTTGCTGCAGATTTGTCAACTGCTCATCCATGATGCAAATCTCTCACACTATAAAAATTATTTTCTTACTTAGATTTTTAGTCTTGTTTCTAGTACAAATACCTAAAAATTCTTAAATCAAGTAGAATTTTCCCTAGACAAGCAAAACATGTTGTCTTGTTTTAAGAAATAAAATGCCAATATTAAGTGAGTTTTTCCTTAAAACAAGCAAAATAATCTGCCAATGGGGTAAGCAAAATAATCTTATGTCAAATGGAAAAACAAGTTTATTTTGCTTACCCCATTGGCAGATTATTTAGCTTGTTTTAAGGAAAAACTCACTTAATATTGGCATATTATTTCTAAAAACAAGACAGTATGTTTTGCTTGCCTAGAAAATGCCTCTTAATTTAATAATTTTTAGATATTTGGACTAGAAAAAAGACAAAAAATCTAAGTAAGTAAAATCATTTTTGCAGCGCATTCCACCACATCCCAAAGGTGTTCTGTTGAATTGAGATCTGGAGACTGTGGAGGTCATTTGAGTACCATGAAATCATTGTCATGTTCAAGAAACCAGTCTAAGATTTTTCGCGGTTTATGACATGGTGCATTATCCTGCTGCAAGTAGCCATCAGAAGAGATGTTCATACATAATTTGCCCGATTATATACATTTTGTCTTTATTTTTAATTCTAATGTCTTTTAATTTTATTTTTTCTTTACTTTTTAAGTCTTTATTTTTTTTACTTTTTGCAGCATGTTCTTGAATTATAGTTGAAAAGAAGATACCGAAAATACCCTTTGATTCTTAGGTCAAACTAAAATAAGAATTCTGAATCCGATTTCATCCGATATTTACATTTTTGTTCTAGAAATGTATGCAAATGGAAGCATTTTTAATAAGAATAATGTCTCATTTGCATACAAAACATATTGCAATACAAAATATATTTGCAATTCTTAATGTTATCAATCCAGTGAATCAATCAAGCATAATGATAACTCACTGCAGTATTTCCATTAAATGATGGTGCATATTATCCCTTCATTTGTTTACAAATCTCTTTACGTTTCTCCATCAGAGCCAGTTTTTATAAAAATCCAGAAGATTCCAGACAGTGCGGAGAAGAACGATGACAAGCTTTACTTTTTCTTTCGGGAGAAGAGTCTAGATGCATCGGGAGGCAGCGCTCCGAGTGTCCTCGCTAGAGTCGGACGGGTCTGTCTGGTGAGAAAAAACATCTGTCTTCTTAAGCCACACTACGACTTTTTCCATCAACTTTCAATCATGAGGATTTTTGTCATGCAAATCAGCATTTAAATCCAGGTTTGTGTAAAGCCTAATCTTTTATGCCTATGTGTGCTTTCCCTTCAGAATGATGATGGAGGTCAGAGGTCACTGGTGAATAAGTGGACGACGTTCCTCAAAGCTCGGCTGGTCTGTTCTGTGATCGGTGCAGATGGTGTGGAGACCTACTTTGATGAACTGAGTACGGCATGTATTTCTCTCCTCTGAGATCATACGGTGTCTGTAATGTCTGTGGCTGATGCTTGATGCTTGTTTGTTTTGTAGGGGATGTTTTCATCCAGAGGACCCATGATGAACGAAACCCCATTGTGTATGCAGTCTTCTCCACAGCTGGGTGAGTGAAACTGCAGAGCAAACATTGAATGTCACTCTGAGGTTAATGTTTTAGTTTAAAGTAATTCTTACTTTAAATTGAGCAACTGATCAAAAATACAGGAAAGTTTTGTTTTAAAAAAATCCATTCGGACAAATGCTGCTCTTTGCAAAATTCTGTTGTTTGTAAATAATTCTTTTAAAAAGCATTTCTTTAAGAAATATTAGGTAAACAACTGCTGTTGTTGGAGAAATAAGATTTTCAGTTGTAAAAAATCGTTCTGAATTTCACTTTATAACTTCATTCGTTCATTTTGTTTTCGGCTTAATCCCTTTATTAATCAGGGGTCGCCACAGCGGCATGAACCACCTACTTTTACAGCATAGGTTTTACGCCGCAGATGCCCTTCCAACCACAAACCATCACTGGCAAACATCCAATCGCTCTTATTAACACACATACAGTACAGACAATTTAGCCTATCCAATTCCCCTATAGTGCATGTCTTTGGACTTGTGGGGTAAACCGGAGCACCCGGAGGAAACCCACGCGAACATGGGGAGAACATGCAAACTCCACACAGAAATACCAACTGACCCAGCCGAGGCTCAAACCAGCAACGTTCTTGCTGTGAGGCAACAGTGCTACCCACTGCGCCATTGCACCGCCCATTTCAAAACTTTGCAGTTGTAAAATAATCTCTGAATTTGACTTTATAACTCACAGTTTTGAGTTGCAGGTTTATATAATTTTGGCAGATTGCAAGTATTTATCTCACAATTATGTCTTACTAACTAACAATCATGAGTTTGTAGAAAAAGCCAGAATTGTGAGAATTCTGTTGCAAAAAGTTGCTTTTTTATTTTACAAAAACAGGCTTCTGTAATATTCAGCTTTCCCATCACAGTATTTTTTACATTTAAATAAAGTTATTTAAAAATAATAATAATAATAATAATAATAATAATAATAATAATAATAATAATCTGCAATATTACTATTTAAAGTGTTCCAAAAACAAAATAGAAAATGTTCCAACCTTTACAGCAAAAAATGTAAGCACATAGAAATTCTGCAGTCTTTTAATAATAGATTGCTATAATTATAGATGATGAGTATTTTTATTAATTCTTTCCATTCCAAACTTGTCCATTTGTGATGTATTTTTACAGAATGGAACACAGAAAGAGACATTTACCTTTTTACCCAATAAATAACTTTAAATATAAAGATATATCCCCTTCAAAATGTGAAAAATGTATAGTGCTCAAGGCAAAAACATCATATAAAATAAATAAATAAATATATTTGGTGAATCTTTTGATTTTGAAAGAGCCTCTGATAACATAATATTTGACTGTCACGCAATAGGACAATAGGAGCTATTTCTTCAAACTAGAGTTAATTTAGTCATGGGTAGCACGGTGGCACAGTGGATAGCACAATCGCCTCAAAGCAAGAAGGTCAATGGTTTGAGCCCCGGTTGGGTCAATTGGCTTTTCTGTGTGGAGTTTGCATGTTCTCCCCATGTTCGCGTGGGTTTCCTCCGCAAGCTCCGGTTTTCCCCACAGTCCAAAGACATGCGCTATAGGGGAATAGGGTAAGCTTAAATTGTCTGTAGTGTATGTGTGTGAATATGAGTGTATGGGTGTTTCTCAGGGATAGGTTGCAGCTGGAAGGGCATCTGCTGCGTAAAACATATGTTGGATAAGTTGGCGGTTCATTCCAGTGTGGCAACCCCAGATTAATAAAGGCACTAAGCCGAAAAGAACATGAATGAATGAATACTTTAGTCATAGTACTGTTTTTCTGTCTTTCTCTCCAGCTCAGTGTTTAAAGGCTCTGCAGTGTGTGTTTACTCAATGTCTGACATCAGAAATGTCTTCAATGGGCCCTTCTCTCACAAACATGGCCACAACTACCAGTGGACACCATACACTGGCAAAATACCTTACCCTCGGCCAGGGACTGTGAGTATTGCTGAACCAGATTTATTTGTCATTATTGATTCTCCATTGATATCTCATCTTGTTTTTGTTGTTTAGTGTCCTGGAGGAACTTTCACCCCTGATCTCCACACCACTAAGGCCTTCTCAGACGAGGCTGTAAACTTCGTCCGTGCCCATCCGCTGATGTACCAACCTATATATCCCATACACAAGCGCCCCCTGGTGGTCAGGACTGGAGTCGACTACCGTTTCACTACCATTGCTGTGGATCTGGTGGACGCTGTGGATGGAAGATATGAGGTGCTCTTTCTGGGCACAGGTAGATTCTGCATTTTCTGTTGCATGCAAGATGATTTCTACTTTAAATTGCATTTTAAGGTGCACTTTTCAATCTCAGCTAATTTGCTAAATGTTATAAACAATTGGCAAATTTAATAGGTTTGTTTACTAATGTACTACTATGTAAACTAAACATTACTTTATTGTTGACTGATGATGAGTTAATGTATGCGCTAATCCTGAACTAACTTTAACTACAACATGAGTCACGTGAGTTTATGTGTGAATAACGGCTACCTTAATTACTTGTAAGTACTTGATTGTTTGTTAATTCATGTATTAATTGCCAGATTAGTTTACGCTTAATTTAACCGTCATTAACTCATGTTCATGTATAATTATATCATGACTTTACTTGGAGGGGCACATCATTATTAACCCATTCTTAACTACTCATGAACTCATTATGCACGTCTGTCTAGTGTGTTTACACTGAATAACAATAAAAATGTGTTCTGAAGACATCAACATCAACTGTGTAAACACAGCAGTTCATGAGTAGTTAAGGAAAAGTTAATGGTGATGTACCCCTCCAAGTCATGACATAATTATACATTAACAGCTCATGAGTTAATGTTGGCTACATTTCGCTTAAACTTAAGTGTTAATTAATACATTAGTTAACAACATGTACTAACAACTTAATTAAGGTAGCCGTTATTCACACATGAACTCCTGTGACTCATGTTGTAGTTAAAGTAAGTTTATGAATAGCACATGCATTAATTCATCATTAATTCATAATAAAGTAATGATTAGTTAACATTTAAATACATCATTATTAATGTACTATTATTGTATTATTGTAAAGTATTATCATTTATGAATTAACTTCAGATCGTGGAACAGTTCAGAAGGTGATTGTCTTACCAAAAGACATCAGCACAACAGAAGAGCTCATTTTGGAAGAGGTTGAAGTTTTTAAGGTGCAAAAATACGAATTTTCTTTATCTTTAGAAGGAAATACCATTAAAAATATGACAAATCATAATTTTTAAATGTTTGCTCATTTCTTTATCTGATTATGTTTTCTCAGACTCCCGCAGCTGTCAAAACTCTGAAGATTTCTACTAAAAGGGTAAGTATCATTACTTAATTAAAGCTGAAAATTGAAATATTTTAATCATTTATTTTTTATAGTATTTTTTTGCTTCTCATATTCAAGACAACTCACTTTACCTTTTTTTATTTCATTTTTTTAATAATTAAATTTATTATGGTTTAGCACTTTATGGTAGTAGCACTTTATAAAAGGTCCCATTAGTTTATACATTAACTAGCTTTATATAGCAATGCACAACACACAACTTTAACAATTATTAGCTCATATTAGCTCAGGTCTATTAACTAATGTAAAAAATACATATTTAGGTTTTAATAAATGTATTAGTAAATTATTAAATTAATGTTAAGACCAGGGGTGCTCAAACTTTTTCTTGTGAAGGGCCAAAAATCAAACTTGATTGAGGGTGCTGGACCAAAGCTAAATATACCAAACTGTATTGCATTAAAACTTCCTAATTTAATAACATTTAAAATATATAGCAAAAAATACTTTAATCCTATTAATAATTATATGTATTTTTACATCGTATAATGTACTTCTTACAATGAAACCATAAACAATCTCATTTATACCACAGTGGAGTTCAATGTCTGTTTGTTTTTATTTACAAAAAGAATACATTTTCACTCGATAGTGAAATACAGGTGTCCTAAAAATATCACTAGCAATGTGTCACATATAAATATCTGTCAACATCTAAAGAAATGTGTTTTATGATTTCATGACCCTTTAAAACAATCAGTTTAATTCCCATTTAATTAAAAAATTTAATTTAAATTTTGCTTTTTTTGTAGTTCAGCAGTTGAACAAACAAACAAACAAACAAACAAAAGATTTTGTTGAATTAGAAATGATGATCTCTGTTTGAGGGATTTGCCCCAACTTTCCCCATCAATTGTCCATCTCTTCTCTGATTGGTTGGTGGGCCAAATCAAAGGTTACCATGGGCCAACTCTGGCCCACCGGCAATAGTTTTGGCATCTCTGGTTAAGACTAATAATTATTTTAGAATTATTATTAATTGAAAGTTCATGTTAATAAACTAAGCTAATAATAAACAAAACTTTCGTATCAAGCTTTTCCATTTTAGTTTATGCATCATTTAACTAACGGGTTATATTAGTTCATTACATGTGCTTACTATATGGCTAGCATTAGAATGGTTAGGTTTAGAGTTAGTTTCATGTGATTATACATGATTAATTGTAATTACTATAGTAATTAAATGGAACATTTGTAACAAGCTCACCCTAAAATACAGTATTACCAATAATCCTTGCTTTAAATCCAATTTAGTTTGAAGTTTACACTCTTTAATGGAATTTCTTATAACCTACAGATGATGATTAATACATCTGTGCTTTTTAAAATGTTTTTTCCTTCTCTCTTGTGCTTAACAGCAACAGTTGTACGTGTCTTCAGAAAGGGGTCTCACCCAGGTGTCCCTGCACAGGTGCGCCGTCTATGGAAAGGCCTGCTCGGACTGCTGTCTGGCACGAGACCCCTACTGTGCCTGGGACGGAGAGCACTGCTCTGCTTTCACCCCTGCGACAAAGAGGTCAGAGGCTTATTCATTACCCTCATGGGTGGTCCAAGATCCAAAATATGTTCAAACCTATTTTTAGACTTCATTAACCGCTCTTTTTTTAGTGTTGATCACAATTGCAGTTTTACTTACCGTCCGATCTGCTAAAGTATTACAAAATGGGTTTGACTGACTACAGTAAAAATAGTCCATCAAAACATTTACCCATCTTTGAATGAATCCTTAGGAGAAGCAGAAGGCAAGATATCAAACATGGAGATCCTCTACGGCAGTGCAGAGGATTTAACGCTAAAGGTTTGTAAAGCACCAATTATATGATGCAGAATAACCACACTGGAGATCTTCAGAGACTTGAATGTCTTCTGTGGTCCTCTCAGTAGAGAAGCGCTTGCGGGAGACGGTGCAGTTCGGGGTGGAGGGGAGCAGCACCTTCCTGGAGTGTCAGCCGAGGTCTCCGCAGGCCACTGTCAAATGGCTCTTCCAGAAGGACGGCAGGAGAAAAGCAGTAAGACATTCGTGTTACCATGATCAGTTATTTTTAAAGGTTCTGTGAAATTAAAAAAAGTTTTGATGTTAGTATCAGTTATTTTTAAGGATATTTAGATAATGTGTGTGGTCCAAACCAGTGACAGAATTCGCATTTAGAAGATCGAAACATCCGAAGCTTGCAGTTGGTCTAAATGGATCATACTTCATTAAATCTTCTGACCAATCAAATGCTTTATAGTATCTGACATGCCCCCCCCCCCTTCTCATTTGCTGCGCGTAATTCCCAAGTACTCTCTCTGTTAGAGCTGTGATAAAAACTAAATGTTACTGTTACATGCTTTTATAAACGGAAGGAGCTTCTATACGTCCCACTCTGTCTTCATGTTTCTGTTGAGATCACGTGGAATTTTGAATTAAAAATTAGCGTCTCAAAGCACTTCACAGCACCTTTAATGGATATTTTCCGCAGAAATGCTTGCTTTGTCAAAAAAAGATATATATGTGAATCATTCCAGAATTGTGGGTTACACAATTTCAAGCATTTTCCATTTATTTTGCTTACACTGGATTTTTATAATAAATGTATAATTTACACTAAATTGAATCCATTAGTTGTTGTTTAACTTATTGTTAAACTTTTTAAATCATATCAGAGTTGACAATAACAGAGTCTAACAGACGATTATGTATTTTCATCATGTTATTGGTTTAAAATAGTGAATAAGAATTTCACTGAAGTATCACAGTAACAGAGCTGATAAATAATTAATCTACTATTTATGTATCCTTAATATTTTTTCAAATTAACGAGAGAAGAATAATAACATACTTCAGTGCCTTACAGAGTTTCCCGCCAGAGGAAGTGACAAAGCATGTCACATGTTTTTTTCTGTCAGTGCTTTAAAGATTTTTATGCCGTTTTATAACTGATGTGACTTCGGAAGATAAACACACAAAAATATAGAAATTAGACTTATTTTATTATGATAATTGGAGCTAAATGTATATACAGGAGGCAGAGAGAGTCAAAAATATGTAGAGCATTTTTTTTTGTCTCTAAGTTAATATTTTGGAAACAAAATGTCCCTAAATACACATACACAATTTATTTTGAGAGATAACTTGATATAATTTATGTCAATATTCAAATCACAATTGTTGCATTTCAAGACCTTTGTCATGTTTTTGTCCTCAAAGAGCTCCTGTGTGTAGGACTAGGGCTTCGTCCGAAACCGCCTACTACTCAGTGGGTACTGCATTTGAATTTAAACATACTACTCGGCGGTTAGAAAAGTATGTTCTATATTGTATGAATGTGAGAAGTATGAATGGAATTTGGACGTACTACATGCGCCATTTTGTCATGGTCACGTGACCTACCTGCGTCAGTTGCGTCGCTTCAGTCCCATTCCTAAATTCTCTCACGGGGCATCATGGGATAGCGCAACGTGCATGGGATGCGCGCTTCAGAAACTCGCCGGAAGTAATAAGTCATCCAGGTACTTCTCGCATACTGATTTTCGAATTTTATGAATTTGGACATACTACTCTGCTCGCATACTGATTTTAGCGTACTATATAGAATGGAAGTATGTGATTTTGAACGCAGCCTCATTTCTATACATAGTATTTGTTTAGATTTCTGACTCTTGCCAACTGTGAACTTACAGAAATAATATGAAACTGTAATGTGAAGACCTTCCAGGTTCTAATTTAGCAGTGTGAAAATAATTACGCAGTTTACAATGTTTATCAACAAACCAGGATTAAGCATTCAACAGCCTTGTAGTGTGTATACTTTCTTTCTTCTGTGGAAAACAAAAGATGGCATTGAAAAAGTGAATGCACAAATAGCCAGTGGGGGGTCTGATGTTGTGTTGAACCCCGTTGACTTTGGCCTAAGACTAGACAAATGACTCCTTTTCGTTTTCAGCTCAGTCGAGACAAAGAGGTTCTGAAGACGGGTCATGGAATCCTGCTGAAATCTCTCACCCAATCAGATGCCGGTCTTTACCATTGCCTAGCAACCGAGAACAACTTCAAGCACACCTTGGCTCGCATCTCCCTCCGCATCCTGGACAGAGAGATTGTAGAGGCGCTGACTGAGTCAGACATCCCGATAGACCCAGAGCACCGGCGCCACCATTCCCATCAGCACCCTCCACCCCCACCGCCTCCACCTCAAGCTCACCCACCAGCTCTCCCACTCCACCCACAGCCTGAAGTGCGTCTCATTAACCAGTACTGCCAGTCCTACAGGCAGCAGATGCAAAGCCAGCCACAAAAAGCCAAACGCAACAACCGCAGGCACACAGGAGAACCAGAGGAAGAGCAGTGAATGGAGGAGCATCTGCTGACCATGTCCTGAATATGTACCATCATGTACTTCTTCTACCAGGCATATTCCTATTTGGCCCCATTAGTATAATACGATTCATTAATTTAGATTTAATCGGAACCGAACTGATGATTTTTGAGGTACAGTTTAATGCACTTAGCTTCCCTAACTAATACATATTTGGCTGTGATGTACTCACGTCCATAGTTAGCATTAAATGACACTGCTTTGTTTTTTTAAATACTGTGGGGAAAATAAGTATTGAACACGTCACCATTTTTCTCAGAAAACTCATTTCTAAAGGTGCGGTTAACTTGGAATTTTCCCCAGATGTTGGTAACAACCTAAGAAATCTATATATGCAAAGAAAACAAATCAAATTAGTTTACAAATCAAGTTATGTGTAATAAAATGTGTAATGTGTAAAAAAGTATTGAACACATGAACAATGGGAGCTGTAGAAATGCAGTGAAAGCCCAGACAGCAGCTGAAATCTCTTGTCATTGTTAATTAATATCAGCTGCTTCAGTCCAACATCTATATTACCAGGAAGATGAAGATGAAACTAAAGTGGACATTTCAGCAAGACAATGGTCCAAAACTCTCAAATGCTTTCAGAGAAAGAAAATCAAGCTGTAGAATGGCCTAGCCAATCACCTGATCTAAATCCAATATAAAATACAAATTAAAGATCAGATTTGATAGACAAGACCCACAGAACATCACGATTTTTAACACTCTGTTGAAGTCTGTGAAAAAATCACACCTGAGTAATTCATGTGACTTCGTTCTCCATGTTAGAGTCACCAAAAAAAGCCTTTCATATGAAGTATTTAACACGTTTCAGTAGTTCAGTACATTCTCCTTGTGTCATTTCATTGGTATTACACATAACTCATTTTTCAGATTTTTTTTGTTTGTTTTATTTTGATGTTTGTATTGTTTAAGTTTTTACCAAAATCTGGTTCAATGGAGTCAACAGCACCTTTAGAAATATAATTCCCAGAAAAAAACATGATGTTTTGAATATTAACATTTTTCTCCACTGTACGTTCTTGAACACGTCCAGCCACACCAGCAAAACTACTGCCATTTGATGTAAAATATAAGCTATACCCTTTATGATACATTACATGAATGACTGCAGTGTAAATACTTTTAGACATGGTAAAACATGGTATAGAGGGGTTGAGTTTAACGTTTGCAGATTCAGTTGGGAGTCTCTAGACCCTCAAACCGTAAAATACAGCAGCGGAAAGAACTTTCTGGAGCATTTTAAGATGTACGTATGCACAAGACTATAATTATAGGACAATATATCCTTTAACCACAAAAGTTTTTGGGTTTTTTTGGATTTACATAAGCATTTTATTATAGAGTTTCTATAGGAATGGACATCTTGGAGTGACGTTTAAGCATAAAACAAATTTTCAGATTGAAATATGCATTTAGGATAACTATTTACTTGATTATATTTTATTTACTAAATCTGTAAGTAAATTCTGTCAATGTTTAAGTCTCACTTTTAGTCCTCCAGGCACATGAGCTATAATTTTGGTCTTGATCTATGACAGGAAAAAACTAAAATAATAGTTTAGTGTAATGTGTAACGGTTAAACTAAATGCTTCAGATAAAACTGACTGTGCTATAAAAAACAACAACAGTATTGATCATTATAAAAATAACATACATTTAAAATATTTCTACTTTTCAAATGATCAAATAAAAGTAAATCATGCAGCTATGATTCCAGTATTTGTTACCATGATTGGATCATTGCCCTGAAAACTGAAATGCTTCATTAGGACAAAACTGTGGACCAAAATGAAAGACATCTGCTAAACAATACAACTCAAAATCCCTTTTTAGTCAGCATTAGCTGTATCTATTTGAAAAAAAACCTTTGATACATAATTCACGTCGACATTAACAATCTTTAAATGTGAAAGCAACCAAAATGCGAGTCATTTTTGTCTCGTATAACAAATGTTCATCCTCCAACAACTATGAGCAAACACATCTTCCCTGATTTGCTGTATATACAGTTTTTTGTTCAGCCTGGTCTCTTCTGTCTTTGGGACTCTGTTGATAGTCGGACCACTAAAAACATTCTCACTCTCAATCCATAATCGACACATTTTTGTATTCCGCTGTTTTGTCAATGGTGAATTGTGGTCATGTTCTTGCTCGTGTATAAACACAGTATCTGTGCTTTGTGTTGTGTGACAATGACACATGTACATAGAATATGTATGTATTGGACTAGTCACTGGTCAGGATTATAAACTAACCTCCTTTCTTTCCCTCTCTCTCTCTCTTCTCTCACCCACACCATACGACATATTTATTGTGAGAGTGTACATATTCATGTGAGTTGTGCTCTTTGGTGGTGGGACAGGGCTGGTTTTGATGGAAAATGTAATTGTTTGTATTGTTTATTAACAGGACCAGGACACATGGAGAGATGCTGAGAAAAAAAAGAGGTAGATGTTTTTGGAGTTTATTTAGGTTTGTTTAAATATTATAACTTTAAAATTAACCTTGATGGTCTCAAGAGAAAAATAAAAGTTTGTTTTATCAGTATAGGTGAAATATAAACCGATAAATGGGTGTTGCAAATCGTTTTTTGGACACACAATGCAAATTGAAGTCAGAAATATCTACCTCTTCAAGCACTTTCTATGGAATATCCCACCAAACTAAAGGACAATGGCAAGGAAAATGTGTTGTGTAATTTCCTTCTGAGAACATATACTTTGTCTAGCCCACTAATGTCATCATTTTGAAAGCGTAAGTGATGGATTTTCTTCATTGGATTGGTTGGAGGAGTATTTATAATGACTGTGTGTGAAATTTGCTCAATGAAACACTCAGTGGTTTGTAACCCCAGACATGTTATCTGGTCTTGAAGGGTGGAGGACAAACTATTCTCAAGTCCAAACCGCACTTCTTTCCTCTCCACAGTGAACGAATTGTGCAGAACGACATCTGGGTCTCCGAGGAACTTTTAACGCCACATTGACTTTCTTTGTCCTGTTGTGTCTTTTCTTTGGTGTTGGATGTTGAGCTAAACCGAAACTTCCTAAATGTGGTTGCTTCACAAAATATTTCCTCTTTGTATTTACAGATGTTTGTGTAGGTTCACGTTAATGTGATTGTTTGTGATAAATATTATTTTATTATCATGGTATTCTGGGGTTCAGGAGTTCTAATAGGTGTTTTTTAAAGCAATAACAATAAACTGCTGTTTTTGTTTTTATCTGTTTATTTATTTTTCAGTTTGTTTGTTTGTTTGCACTGTACATTAAAAAATAATATGTATTTTGCTTGTTTAAGCTACTTATTTAAAAGGAGCTGAAACAACACAATTCTTGAGATTTCATTGGAACAACGTAATTGTTTTATGTTCAATCCACATAAATTTGTTAAAAGTGTTAAGTTAACTTAATCGATTTGTGTTGGGACAACCTGAATGAATTGTGGTGAACCCCGCATTTTTTACAGTTTAAAAGATGCAGGGTTCCACAGAATTCCTTCATGTTGTCCCAACACAAATTGACTAAGTTCACTTAATTGTTTTTTTTACGAATTTATGTGTACTGAACATAAAACAATTAAGCTGTGCCTCCCAAAACCTCAAGATTTGTGTTGATTCAGCTCATTTTAAATAAGTAGTTTGAACAAGCAGCAAAAATATTTCATTTGAGTGTTTTTGGCCACCATAATTTATTTATATATAGACATAACTAAAATTAAGTTATGGAAACAAATTAAGTTTTGGGAACTAAAAAAGTTGTGCTAAAAATCAGTTATGACAAGAAAAAAATTAAGTTGATGATTAGAAAAATTAAGTTGGAATAGAAAAGTTAAATTGTGATAACTAAGAAATTAAGTTGTAAGAATCAAGAAAAATTAAGTTGTTATAACTAGGAATAAATATTAATTAATGGAGTTATATAAAAATAAGTTCATAGTTAGCTTGAGTAGAGTTACTGACCAAGAATATGGCGTAAGAAAAAAGCAAAATCAGAAAACATTGTGTCTAGATCTCTTTATGTAAATTGATTTTTGTTGAACTGTTGTACAAAGTCAACTCAAATATACAAACATAGCGACACGGTGGTGCAGTGGTTTGAGCCCCGGCTAAGTCAGTTGGCATTTCTGTGTGGAAATTGCATGTTCTCCCCGTGTTCACGTGTTTCCTCCGGGTGCTGTTTTTTTTTATTATTGAATAAGCTAAATTGGCGGTAGTGAATGTATGTCAGTGCAAGAGTGTATGGATGTTTCCCAGTGCTGGATAAGTTGGCGGTTCATTCCGCTGTGGCGACCCCTGATTAATAAAGTGACTAAGCCGAAAAGAAAATTAATGATTGATACAAATATCTGGGATTTTCGGCCGTCGTTTTCGCCTTTAGGACCCAGCGGAGACATAAACCCGGTGTCGCGTCTTGGTGAAGGTATGTTATGCTTTAAAAAAAAAAAAAAAAAAAAACATTGTCCTTTCACTAATATAATTACAACAAAATGGATTTTTGTAAAGCAAACAAACAAAACAGTTTCTGCTTTCTGTCGCCACGTTGTTTTGTCAACATGACTGATAAACATGAGAAAAAAATGCTGAATCTTAAAGTGGAAACTGACACATTAGATGCTGTCATCCCATATTCCACTTAGAGAATCCAACAAGCATTTTTTTTTTAAAGATGTCTATTAGATGTCTAATAGATGTCTAAACATAGTCGTCTTGGCCAAAATAAGGCTAAATTTGGGCTGTCAGTGAAAATCTAATAGACGTCTAAGAATAGACCAATACTAGAATATTCCTCAAATAAACAGAAATGAATGACTACACATATAAAGTCTGTCTAATTTGTCTATCTATTTGATGTCTAGTCTAGTTTTGGCCTATTCTTAGACGTCTATTAGATTTTCACTGACAGCCCAAGTTTAGCCTTGTTTTAGCCAAGCTGTCTACGTTTAGATGTCTATTAGACGTTTATTAAACACAAAATTGTTTGTTGGGAAGCCTTATCGATCTAATCAAATATATATATATATACATATATATATAAACATACTTTTTAATCTAAACCTTTGTTAGTCTACTTGTTTTTTCATGCTAGTCCTGTAGGGGGAGGTAACACGTAAACCTCAGATTTTTAAACACATGGCTTCACAAAAGTTGATCTATCTTTGACCAGAATAACATTGATGGGTTTGTAGTTAAGGGAGAGATATTTTGGAATCAAACAGTTGCCGAGTTAGAAGTATGTGCACGAAGGAGGAATTATACAACATAAGCTGTGGTTAAGCTTGGCAATGCTACAGTTTGGATGAAATCTTACACCAATCCTGGTTTGGCTTAACTTGAGTTCCTTCTTCATAAATGAACTTAAACTGAACTTCTGCTGAGCTACTGTGAAGTGAAAGCAGGATGTGAAGACAAACCAGCCTTTGAAACAACTGAGACGCCGCAGACAGGCTTGAAATCTCACGTTTGGTTTATGCTGTTTATTGGATTGCTAGCAGATCAGATTCAGTGCTACTTCAGTCTGGAATAACCTCCAATCTGGATTAACCTTGTTAAAATAATTTGTGTGGAGAGTCAGCTTTATCGTCTCGTTGTTTTGATTTAGATGCTATGTGTGAACCAGTAGCAGAGAGAAGCGTTAGTCATCCCATTCATCATCTTCTTCTTCTTCGCCCCCATCATCCTCTTCGTCTTCTGAAAGCAAAAGAGCAACATTACACTGTAAAAAATTCTATGATCAATTAGTCTTGATTGCATATGTTTTAGGTCATTCTAACTCATTAAACTAAGGTAATCATGTTCTAACTTAATTGTATAAGTTATACAAGCTGTTTTACTTAATATGAGTTCAATGGACTTATAAGGTTAATTTGATTAAACTTAAAAATTTAAGGCATCCATGATTTTTTTACAGTGTCTAGGAATCATGAGCAGATACAAACTCTTAAAGAAGGTAATAGGGCTGTTTGCATATGTATAGACATTAAAAAATGTTGAAAAGTCCATCTTATCATCAATCAATAAATAAATAAATACATAAACTTAATATATGTAAGCGATAGTCAATGTATTACCATGCGATTTTGAATGCACGATGCAGAGGCAAAAGATTAAAATCCATTAACCATGCAAGCTGTTGATTATCCTCTTAACTCCAGGCTAATTTGCTATGTTATAAACACGTTAAAACTAGTTTTGCGTAATGTGCGGCAAAATGTTGGTAAAATATGACATGTTAGATCTCTTAGTCCTTCACATTGAGTCAACAATCCCGTATAGACAGAGAGGGAATGTAAATTTGAGAGAGAGATCTTGTAAATTAGTGTTTCTCAACCACGTTCCTGGAATACCACCAGCTCTGCATATTTTCCTAGTCTTCTTAACCAAACACACCTGATTTAGATCATCAACTAATTAGCAGAGAGTGAAAGACCTGTAATGGGTATAACAGACAAAGGACACATGCAGTGTTGGTGGTCCTCCTGGAGCATGGTTGAGAAACACTGATGTAAATGACACTGGCATATCTAATAGCTCATAGTAACCTGTGCTAGCTACCTCTTCACTAACACTTTTGAGCATATTTGCGATTTCGTTGATCCTTATCGAAGCTCCCTGATGAAGAAAATGTTCGAAGACTTCGTCAACTGTGACGTCAACTGTGAGTATGGTTGCTACTAATGATTGAGGAAAGTGTATTTATTTCAAACTGGGATCAGAACTGACTGGAACAACCTGTGCATTAAATGATTTTATTGCACACCTTCCAGCCAATAAGAATCAAGAATTTCAACAGACCATGGATTTCGCTGTCTTGAAAGTTTATTCCAGTCATGAGCTAAATAAATTTGGTTAAATATTTGTGAGTTTAGCACAATTGCAGAGACATTGGTTCTGTATTTTTGAGGGAAAAATAAAATGTCGAATAGCAATAGAAAACACAAAGTGAACAAAGGGCTGCTTTATTCTTGCAGTGGGGGTGGGATCTGTCAAGAATAGACTGAATGCTATAGTAATAAACAGGGTTGGGCAAATATACATTGAAATGTACACAAGCGCAACTTTCACCTCAATAAAATGTCACAAACATTTAATACAACTTGTATGGCATTTATAATTAAACTAACATATTGAAATGTTTCACTTGTGACCTTGCAAATTTGCAAGATTGTTTTGCTGATAGTGTGGTATTTAGTGTGTGCTAAGGGCACGAGCTGTGTTTTCAGACCTCGGATAGTCTTGCAAGCTGATTGTCTGCTGCATAGGGCGCAAGTGTGGTGAAGCCTGACCTGTGTATTCATATCACCTGAGAAAATATAAACCTGCAAAAGCTTTGCTTGGGCTTTTAGGTGGATTAAAACAATGATGAATTTAAATCTGCAAATCGCAGAGTTTATTATTTATTTATTGTATAAGTGCATATTTTTGCAGTTTATGTGTATTATATTTTGATAAAAATAAAAAAGGATGGCACAAAGTGTGACATCATAGTGCAACCATAATAGTGTCTGTAGAAATATTCGGTGACCAAAGCCTAGTTTAGTTTCATTTGACATCTAAATAACAAATGTATGCAAATAAGCTGCTTCTGAGGGTATTTTATTCACTAAGATTCTGGTAACTCTGTGTTTTATATGATCCATGGTTAACATTACCTTGATTATTTCACTGTTTAAACTTTAGTTGATGTGACGATAGTAAAGTTAGTATAGTAAAGTTACAATGCTCAAAGTTACAGTGCTCAAAGTTCAATTCAAAAGGAGATTTTCTTTCACAGAATTCGAATTTTAAGGCCTTCAACAAACAGATGTTACACTGTAAAAAGCCATTAGTAACTTCACTCAAACCTATTGTAATTTGGAAGCATTAAGTTGACCTAACATAATGTTTTATAATTATACACATAGTTAATTTACATAATAGTTTTAAAAGCAACAGGTTTACTCACTCTTTTAAGTAAACTTAACTAATTGTATTTCACAGTTTAGGGATTACAACAAGCTTCTTCCTGAATTACTGAGGTAACAAAAACTCTGCAGCCTGGAGTGAAGATTTATTTATTATTCACTAGGTGGTAAACTAATCAGAACACACTTAGCCTGCTGGCGAATCAGAATCCATTGTGTATTTGCGAGGGAGGGGCTTTATAGAACTATGAAGTCAAAATGCTGTATTCAAGAGAACAGAAACTGTAGTAAAAAGGAAAAATGTGGTTTGTTTTTAAGCATTAATTTAGGTTATAGTGCACCCTATAAACATAGTCACGTTTTTGAAATATAAAATAAAAATTCATATTTTATATGTATATAGAAGAGCTGGTTAAAAACAAAAATTCATTTGCCCTCATAATTAAGGTTCCCTCCCCCCTCAAACTTTTCTTCCCTTCTGGTTACACAAGTAATCATATCCTTTGTAGGAGGCAGTGTTTTCAAATGAATAGGATCTGATCCATTTGTGAAATTTAGGTTCTCTTTCTTGCCATCACTGGGGATATGAAAACATTCTGTACCAGAGGATGCCGATGGTTTATTTGGTGGACAGTAACGTCTTCCATAACTGGGTACAAACTGGCATTCAAATCTTCCTCCATTCTGTTAGCAACACTCATCTTCTAATGATACAATCCGTTCTCAAAGAATAGAAATTTTGCACCGCCCTGCTTTTTTTTTACATTTCAGAAACCATCTATATAGGATAAACGTCACGATAGGGGGAAAAGGACAATCGTAACTTCAGTTTCATGCTGACTGTGAGGTTTATTAATTGAGTTACCTGATGAATGGATAACTTTACTCCTTTTCTGCATCACCATCATCAAAGCTCCCACAATCCCCTCTGAGGATTCCTCTTGAGCTGAAGGATTGGGGTCCGGGGATTCAGACACCTTATAGATAAACACCATATATATTGTCATGATAGAGAATCATATATATAAATAACTTAACAAATAGCATTGCTTTTTTTTTTACATAAAAATATCTCACGTACATTTTTTAGCACACGTCCACGTCGAATTTCCTCCAGTAAAGTTCCTCGTCCTCCACCACCACCACCACCACCACCACCAGAGGGAGGAGGAGGTGGAGCTGAGCTCACTGGGCTGCTGGAGTAGTTACCGGATGAGGAAGGTGGAGGAGGAGGAGGTGGTGGTGGAGGAGGAGCACATGCACCCATAGGTGGAGGAGGTGGTTTGTGACTCTGGCTAGGTGGTGGTGGGGGTGGTGGAGGTCCAGAGCGGCCACCATGTGGCGCAGGGGGTGGTGGACCACGATGTGGGGGTCCTGGACTGCGTGATGGTGGTGCAGGACGTCCGGGTGGGCCAGGAACTGAGGGAAGCCCACCACGAGGTGGAGGAGGTGCAGGAGCAGAACGAGGACCTCCTGGGACTTGACGGAGATAGTCAGAACGAAAAATTATGATCAATAAGCACAATGAAAACAGATCGAAATCATTTTCTGGCTGTTCTGGAAAATGAAAACGTTCATTTTGGCTGTTCATGTACACAGCAACAGCATTTTTGGAGGTCTAAAATATTTATTTTACAAAAACAGTACCACTGGGACATATTTTTGTCCCAATGGAAACTACAAAAATATTATTTTGTGGAAACAGTGATGTTATATGCAGGGGTGGAAAGTACTGGCCTTACTGTGATTGAGTAGTATTTTGGGGAATTTTTACTCTTTTGATTAGATTTTTAGCTCTATTTTTTACTTTTACTTCAGCTGTAAGTATTCTACACAGCTATTATTACATAACTGAGTATTCCCACAATTTGATATTAACTGATATTAAAACCTTTGACTTACTTTCGATAGTCTATAGAGTAAATGGAACAATTAAAGCCCTGATATTTAAACCAGGAGCAAGTTGCGTGGATCGTCGGAGCAAGAGCGGATCATCGTAACAAACAATGATCACACAGTGAATGAGCTCAAGCTGAGCGTTTGGGAAATTACACAGTACTGTTAAAGTTATATATTCTTTATATATTTTGATACATATCTATACTGAAAGGTTTGACATGAGTCCAAATATCTATATGTTTTCAGACTATAGTTGTGTGCACTTTACATTAAAAACAAAAAACTAGAAGTCCATCATTAGTCACTTTCATGAATCAATGGAAAGATTAATCTTGTACAATAAGGCCAATAAAATCCATTTGAACAGAGTGAAACTTCAAACAGTCCAAATGAAAACGGTAAACAAAGATGAAACTGTAGTTTTAAAATGAGCTCACCCTGTTTCCTCATTTCCTCTTTTACTGCATCTAGACCTCCAGACTGCTCGATGAAGTCATAGATAAGTTTAGATGTTTCTTTATCTGCCAGCTGTGCGTCGCTGATACCAGCAATGTTGAACAGTTTCTTCAGGTCAGGGTCGAGATTATTGGTCTGGGGAGGTCAAAGTGTTAACATGCTACATTTCAACTTTACGGAACAAGCACTGAACATCGGTTTATGTCAATTCAATTTGCTTAATGCATTAATGAAAAAGAACATTTCTCACATCAAAACCAGAGTTTGGATCCCACCCAATATGAGTGACGTGTCTGATAAGAAAGGGAGAGGCATAGTCAGCATCACGTCAAACAAACAGAGCAAAAACAGCGTTCAGTCATCTTACTTGAATCCACTAGGAGCACCAATGTCTGCCTTAGTGAGCTTTGGGCCTTTCTTCTTTCCTTTTTTGTCTTTTTTGCCTATGGTGATGCAGGCTGGTGCAGGGGTCGGCACTGAGGTTGAGCGGTACCTCGATGCAACAATATCTGGGTTCTGGATGTCTACTGTGGCCATTATACTTGGCTGTGAAACTGGACCTAGTTAATGCACAATATAAAGTTGAAACACTATATATATTCATTAGAACATTAACAAAAATCCTTACTGGCCACTTCATTAGGTACACCTTACTAGTACTGGGTTAGACCCCCTTTTGCCCTCAGAACTGCCTTAATCCTTCGTGAAATAGATTCAATAACAGGTACTGGAAATCAAAGATTTTTGTCCATATTGACATGATAGCCTCAAGCAGTTACTGCAGATTTGTCAGCTGCACATCCATGATGCAAATTTCCCATTCCACCACATCCCAAAGGTGCTCTATTGGATTGAGATCTGGTTACTGTGGAGGCCATTCGAGTACAGAAACCAGTCTGAGATGATTCGCTCTTTATGACGTGGTGCGTTATCATGCTGGAAGTAGCCATCAGAAGATGGGTACACTGAGGTCTTGAAGGGATGGACATGGTCAGCAACATACAGGTAGGCTGTGGCATTGACACAGTTCAATGCCACATTGAACCATCACCAGCTGCCTGACATGTTGATTCAAGGCAGGATGGATCCATGCTTTCATGTTGTTGATACCAAATTCTGACCCTACCATCCAAATGTCGCAGCAGAAATCAAGACTCATCAGACCAGGCAAAGTTTTTCCAATCTTCTATTGTCCAATTTTGGTGAGCCTGTGTGAAGGAGTGGCACCCGGTCTGGTCTTCTGTTGCTGTAGCCCATCTGCCTCAAGGTTGGACGTGTTGTGTGTTCAGAGATGCTCTTCTGCATACCTCAGTTGTAACCAGTAGTTATTTGAGTTACTGTTGCCTTTCTATCTGCTGGAACCAGTCTGGCCATTCTCGTCTGACCTCTGGCATCAACAAAACATTTGAGCCCACAGAACTGCCGCTCACTAGATATTTTCTCTTTTTCGGACCATTCTCTGTAAACCCTAGAGAAGGTTGTGCAAGAAAATCCTAGTAGATTAGCAGGCAAGAACAACCATGCCATGTTCAAAGTCTTAAATCACCTTTCTTTCTCATTTTGATGCTCGGTTTTAACTGCAGCAGATCATCTTGACCATGTCTACATAAATGCATTGAGTTGTGATTGGCTGATTAGAAATTTGCGTTAAAGAGAAGTTAGACAGGTGTACCTAATAAAGTGACCGGTGAGTATTTACTGACATGATCTAAGAATGAACAACAATTGTACAGCATTTATTAATCAAAGTTTGTGTTATTTTCAACATTTACTAATGCATTTGTTAAAATTCAAAGTTGTGTGACAATGAAATTTAGTTTCATTTTCATTGATTTACATTAGCAAAGAAGAGAGAATACTGTAAGAAATGTATTGTTCCTTGTTTAATTTTTGTATTAGTAATTTTATCAACATTATCTAAAGGAGATTTACTGTAAAGTACTACTAATTTATCAATATCAAAATAAGTCGGAGCAGAGATTAATGTTCCATGATGCGATACAATAATGTAAGTAAATAGAAAACACAAATAAAGAGCAGGCAATTATTTTTTACAGTGTAGAAAAACTTGTTTGAGTTACACAGAAGTATGTTTGAAATGGCATGAAGATGAGTAAAATGTATGTCATTTTTGCCTGAGGGATTTAAATCTTTTAAAAGTGACTCACCGTTTGCTGGAGGGATTTGCGGTAGCGCCCGTTTATCTGTTGATCAAAATAAAACCATTGTTTACATTCTAATCTAACAATTCATAACAAGTGTATGTTTAAACCCTAGACACATACCTTCAGATGATGGAGCATGCTGTCTTTTTTCTAAACATTCACATGTAAAAACAGACACTAAGAGATATTAATAAAATACTTATATTTGAGCATGTATTTATGAATTTATGACAGGTACTTACCCTGGCGGTTTGTTCTCTGATTAATCTTTTCTTCTGTGATGTTTCTGAACAGGTCGGCCTCTGTCTCACTGGCAAAGTTCAATCCTACTTGACAGTCCTGAGAAGGAAGAAGCATTTAAATATATTAGATCTTTCAGATGGTGAGATTCAAATTTTGCAGCCAGAAATAAAAATCTGAAAACCTTTAAGTGTAAACCACTGGCTTTAAATTTACTAAGTGGTTGGGGATCCTTACATTTCCTTGGTATACTTCAGAGGCGGCTTTAGCTTGACTTCAAATATTTAATTAAAAAAAAACATACAACGAGCATTAAAGCAGCTTTGTGTAAAATTCGAAAACCAGTGGCAAGTGAACTATAACCTGCTGGTGTAAAAAATAAATCCGTAAAATTTATGGTAAAAAAAACGGCAGCTGTGGTTGCAGGTACTTTACTGTTAAAAACAAACCATAAAAATAATGTCTCATTTTTATGGTAAACGACCGCATTTTATTAATTTATAGAGGTAATATGTCTGTATTTTGAATTACCAACATCTACACATCTTTTGTTACACAGTTACACAGTTTGTTACACAGAATGTTAACACAGCTATATGCAGGTGGTGATAAGTAAGTTATATAATGAACCAATGCTTATCACAATCAACTTTTCCCACAAGCAGAAAAGTGTATCAGGATATAGAAGGTGCTCAGTGTCATTCACACAGCAACTAAACACCAGTATGGTAACATGCATGAAATTAAAGTCATGAAATAAACATTGTTTATCAACATTAAATGTAACATAAATCTCTAATGTACAAAACTGATGGGTAAACAACTAAAAAGATCCATAGTAATGTCAACAAAAAGCGTAAAAAGTGATGTGCCATACAGGGATATTCGCCATATATATTAAGGAAACATACCATTAACCGGGTTACAGATTTTTACTGTAGCATTTTTACAGTTTTTACCATTGAAATCATGGCCATTTTTTAAAGTGCATGTAACATAAAAGACAGAACATAAACATGACAAATCTAAATTTGCTTTATCTTTGGACATCTAAGAAGTCATTGTATAAAAGCATCCTGTAAGTTTCAAAACCTCAAAACTCAAAATAAAAAAACAAAAAATGGACCATGTTCATTATCGCCATGTTAATGACGTTACACACCCTTGATTGCCATTTTAGTTTTATAGAAAACAGGAAAACACCAAAGAAGCTATAAAATGTTGTGCTTTTTATTAGACAGCACAGAGCAGCATTATAACAAAACTCTAAAATGTCTCTCCCGTGATCATGACCTTTCCTCTGCTTTTGTGCTGCATACAATATACATTATACATGATTCTCATCAGTAATTGCTTCAGCATTAAAGCAGCTTTCAGACCTTTCTCTGCTTCATACTAATGTGATAATAAGATTTGAGTACTTTAGCTCATCATTTAGTTCACAAATGTCATTTCTGCAAGTATCCTGTACAGTGTTGGGTTACTTTAAAAAAGTAATAGATTACAAATTACTGACCACTACAGGAAAATTGTAATCTGATTACATTACTAATTACTTTACTTTAAAGTTACTTTTTATGTAAAATATACATATAAAAATACAAAATAAACTTCAGTAATTTAATATTCACTGAAAAACATTACAAAGGGTTGATCACAGCAGCTTGACATATTCTAAAGACTAAAAGAGTTTGACCAAAACTTAAAATTCTCTTATCATTCACTTGTTCCAAACTTTTGTCTTTAATTTAAGTAATTAGTCTACCGAAATGTGTATATTCCAAAGTATAGTATGAAGCTGATTGGTCAGTTCTTGTCACGTGACTCGTGGTTTTCAGGTGAGTGCGCCTGGGAAATAGGAGCGCATTAAATTTCAATTTAGCCTGTTTAGGCTGAGTTTGGCCGCCGTGTTTTTGGGCACCAGTGTCCTCTTTGACGACGAGTATTATTGTAGAATGTTTTCTATTCAAGTGCTTGAACAAGTTGTATGAAAGCAGTCGAAAGTTTGACTGGACATAGACTGCATTTCACAGCAGTATTTTTTTGTTTGTACATGCATTGAAAACCTTAGGAAGTAGCCTAATGTCTGTATTTGCACTTAAAGAAGCAACCACCCAGCTAGCAAAATTCATGTGGCTCAAATCCGGCCCACACCAGAAACTTACATCCGGCCCACATACCGCATGGAATGATGGCACTTGGGCAGCCCGCTGCTGTTTGCCAGATCTTGGCTACAATTAGACCATAACAATACCACATATCAGCCAGAATTCAACCAAATGAACCAAAACTGACCCTATTCTGAGCCTCATTTGCACCTGCACATGTGAGCCACTTTGGGTTTAGACTCAGATTACCCTTAAATGACTATGCCACATGTTTGCCAACATTAGGGTCACATTCAGATTACATTTTGCCATAAGTGCCAAATCTTTGCCTTAAATGGCCCATATAGTATGGATTGGAATCTTTGGCCCCGTTTAACCGTTGTACAGGTGGCCCACTTCAGGCTTACATTCATTTTGTCTGGACCGATGGATGACCACTAGTGCCGCATAACTGCCTAAAGTGGCCCACATTTGTATGCTATCTGGGCACACGTCAATAGCGTCACCAAATTTGTACAGTACTACCAGGACAAATGTCTTTCAACCGCACTAGTCAAGACAGGGTGCCAATGTGAAGATGCTGGACTTTAGTGATGCTTACAGGAGTAGTAATGCTTACAGGAGTAGTACAAAGCACAAAGCAGAACATTTCATAGGTAAGATTTCATTTTTTACATTTTTGTCTGTTACGAACTTTTGTGCTAAACAAGTAACATTACTGATGACAATGAAGTCACTTACTGCATTCACCATAGGGCAAAGTAGCAGCAACTTGCACTAAATTCTAGGTATATGCTAGTTTTTTTTTTATAAAATAAGCAGACAGTGTAAATGAAATATGACAAGATGCTGTGGGGCTAGAAACTTGTATTATTGTCGGCTAAATAAACAAGTCGACACACAAACGAATCGCTCCCTAAGTTAGAATGAGAAGTGAAAGCTGGAAAAGGGGAGTGTTTCAGGACACGCATTACATCAAATTGAACAGGGAGGGAGGATATACATTTTCATGCACTCAAACACATGCTCTTTGTCAGCAATGCCCGTGCGCTCACTTATCCATCGATGTATAAAAGTGATGTAAAATGATAATATTCGTAATTTTAAAAAGTATTTGCTTACTGACCACCGGGAAAACTCTCGATCGTAGATATATGCATATATGTGCATATCTCTGGCTCTGGATGGCCACAGTCCTCCACTGCACCTTGGTCTCGGATTCATTTTAAAGGAGCGCTACCCTGTACTAAAATGGTGGCTCTATTGATGCATTCCTTCCAACAGACAACAACAGGGTAGGCAACATTTAATGTAAATATCCATGAGCTCTGCTTACCAATATACGCTATTAAATACTAAAGCTTTATAGCCTTGTGTATAAATAATGATTATGCATATTTCTTCTTATGCCACACTTTGACATACTAATATCTTGATCAAATGTAGAGTGTAAAAACATGACCCTTGCCCAGTAAATCACACAATAAAATGTTAATATGTTTTCTAGAAAAATCATGGGCCTTTTAATGTTGTTGTGGACCATGAAACACATTTAGAGCTGATTTAAAGTAGACATTTCTCATGATGTCAGCGTGGTGTAATAAAGTATCAGTTGTTTAAACCAGTGTTGTGTTTTTAGGTAAAAGTGAGAATTTGAAGATTGAAGACTTGAAGAAATCTGTACCCACATCAGCTGCGAAAGTGTGGAAGAACCTCAACGGACAGGAATATGTCATCTGATTATACAGCTCCTGCTCCCAAACCACTTTCGCTTCCTGAAAAGAGAAAAATGCAATAACAATAAACACAAAAGCTTACTGTATCAAAGCCCAAGCCTTTTGACTGAGACCTCATGAGTTAAATTGAGCAGCTGTGACTCAAATTCCAAAGCAGAAGTGTATCTTTATTTAAGTTCAGCTTGTTTGCTCTCAGGTCATTTACGGTTGTGTTAACAGAAATCCTTTTAAATCACTTTACCATCTTATTGGACTATTATATAATCTCAGGACACCATTAAGAGCATCTCTGTCTGCATAAGTTCTGTAAACAACTTCTGAAAACTGAAAGAACTTGTAGAATATTCCCTTGAGGCAACTTTCTAACCTTAATGTCAAAGAGCCGGATGTAATATGAACGTTTGGGATTGTCCTTTACGAAACACATGACTCCTGTATGCTGGAGACTCCACTGGGTCGGACTGTGAGGAAGGGCCATGTATAACTGCACAACTGCCGTGGCCATAGCCTGTGCACAAACACATTAAACTTCCATTAGTAAAAGATTCATCAAAGAAACATTACAATGAAAGCTCAAGCACAGAAATCAGCAACCTCTACAGCAACAGGAAGTGGCCTCAAAGTCATTTCCTGTCGTCTCTCTCCAGTTAAACCTGACAGTCACATTCAGTAATCGTCAATAAAAATAAAAAACTAAAAATTGTGAAGTGTACATCAGCGAGAAGATTAGTTGATGATGTTTTGAAATTTAGAATATCTTAACTGGAACTAATTGTGACTTTAAATCACTGTGTTTTTGTTTAGCTGCCAAAGCTAATTCTGACAGGTTTTCATATACACTAAAAAGCTTGGTAATTTTAACCAAAACAATGTACAAATGCTCCACACAACTCATTCATGTTGTCCCAACACAAATCTATTAAGTTCACTTTTTAGTTTTACAAAATTAAGTGGATTGAACATAAAACAATTACGTTGACCCAAAAAACATAAGAATTCTGTTGATTTACTCATTTTAAATCAGTAGTTTGTCATTTTTGGAGTAAAGTTTGGGTCAAACTACTTTTTTCAATTATTCATTTTTCCCAAAATTTTAGGTTAGTCAATATTTTACCCAAATTTTGGTAGAAAAACATTTAATAAAACACTTTATAAGTATAAACATTGTTTGTTTGCAGTTTCTTCGTCTTTTCCATTTTTCACAGAGAATAAAAAAAGACACCCTTGTAATGCTAAATGTCACTTTGACCTTTAACTGATTTAACTCCAGTTTCATCTGTGCACCAGATGATCTGTCTCTCTCCTCGAGACGTTTCTCTTCCACATCAGACTGACTTATTCCTCCAAAAAAAATGTTGTTTTCAAACTTCTGCTGGAGAGAATCTGTGATTTTCTTTCTAATCAAAGTGTGTTGACTCACCACACATCTCCTTCCCAGCAGCTCTAGCAGACGTTCATTCTCCAGGCTGCTGAGGAGAGAACTCGACATGTTCTCCTGTCCTTTGCTTTTTCCTTTGCTCATCTCTGCTTGATGAAGTGGACACTAGGATCCTGGGACTCCACCTTAAGGGCCCGTGCTTGGCCCACAGTGTACCTGCCTGAAGTCTTTCTGGGACAGCAAACAGTTCGAGGGAACTTTTGCTTCCGTGTTTTGTAATGTGATGTGAAAGAGAACAGGAAGAACAAAACCACTGATCTCAGAATGCTGTGGACAGACACGTGTTTCTTCAGTCAGAATAAAAGGTGGAGCTTTTTGTATATACAGTTGAAGACAGAATTATTAGCCCCCCTTTGAATTTATTTTTATTTTTTTATATTTCACAAATGATGTTTAACAGAGCAAGGAAATTTTCACAGTATGTCATAATATTTTTTTCCTCTGGAGAAAGTCTTATTTGTTTTATTTCACCTAGAATAAAAGCAGTTTTTAATTTTTTATGAACCATTTTAGAAATTTATTAGAAATAAGTTATTAAAACTATTATGTTTAGAAATGTGCTGAAAAAAAATCTACTCTCTGTTAAACAGAAATTGGGGGAAAAAATTTGACAAGGGGGCTAATAACTCTGACTTCAACTGTATATGCGTGTTTGTGTGTGTGTATGTTTGTGTGTGTGTGTGTGTGTGTGTGTGTGTGTGTGTGTTGGGGGGGTGTATGTGTTTTTATGCATATTTGAGGTCTTCTAATTCAAAGTGACTTATTTATATTATATTATATTATATTATATTATATTTAGGAAAGGTCAGGAAAACTTTATGAATATCTATACAAAACCTGAATATATTAACCATTGAAGTACCTATTGAATTGAAGTAAACTTTATATAATAAAAAAATATAATAATTTTATCTTGTAAATAAATAAATAAAGAAATTTTAACTTGTAAATAAATAAATAAAGGTGCATATTAAAAATAAAAAGGTAGTTGCCAAGAATATATATATATATATATATATATATATATATATATATATATATATATATATATATATATATATATATATATATATATATATATATATATATATATATATATATATATATATTCTTAGCAACTACCTTTTTATATATAACATACATATACACAACATATACACACATACCTATATATGTTATGTGTGTGTGTGCGCGTGTGTGTGTGTGTGTTTAATAAATAGCTAAACACTTTTGAACACGTATACACATTAAACATAAAACATTAACTAAAATAGAAAATGGAAAATCAAAACATGATTCAAACTAATTCAGTTGTTAAATCTTCAATATAGGAAATAAATACAAAAATAATAATGATTTACCTATGAATTGTCAATATAAAGTAAAATAATATAATATGTAGGTAATAAAATATAATTGTGAACACTAACAATGGTAAATGTACAGATCCAAATAAAAAGAAGTTAACAATAAAGGTTTTGTGAAAGGGTGATTGCATATGCAATAAGTTATTTAAATAAACAGACATGATAAATTCTGTTGTAGTCACACACACTCAATAACTAAATAATTACATTTTGCACTTCATAATACTGACCACACAGTTTTTTTATTGATAATGGCAAGTATCACAAAGTCAAAGTCAGTTCAAACAATACAGTTCAACAACAAACAAAAGTAAAAGCAGTAGAAAAAGGCACTTGTTCAACTGCCAGCTCTCTTTGGTGTGTTTGTGTTTTACATGGGAAACGCCAATCTTTAACCTCATACAATTTTGGCACCAGCTTTCAGATTACCAAACAAACAGAGTCATCGAAACGGTGTAATTACTTCTGTAACAAAATAAATAGGAATTGCAGGACAGTGGCAAGTTGGAGAGAAGGGGACTGCTATCTTTTAATGCTATTAGCAATGCGCTGGAGTTCTTGCTGTGCCATCAAATCACTTTCAAGAACAGCATTGTCTCAGTCTATAGAGGAGCGGGAGGTAAAAATGCCATTCAGTGACATGCAAAGTCATTGTTCCTTTTGTTATTTAAAGTTTGAAAGGGTTTGGCCAATTGTTGGTGCTTTGGCATTAAAAGCTAGTGTTTAAAAATATCGAGGGATATGGCTTTTTCTTGCTTTCTATTTAATCATTTTATCATCAGCAGGGCAGTTTACTTGCTAAGTTTAAAAGAATTTGAGAATGTTAAGTGTTTTGGCCTGATTCAGCATTAGAGTTGCAAAATTGTGAACAATTTTAATTTTACGTTTACGATTTTTCCAGGTTTATACAGGATTTTAAATCCAAAATGTTTGAGTCTTAGACTTTTTTGCCTATAAACTGCACATAATAATAATAATAATAATAATAATAATAATAATAATAATAATAATAATAATAATAAAGAAAAGTATTTTAGGAAAATAAATATATTTAGTGTGGTCAGTGTTTCTTGCTTTTTTTTTTTTTGGCTCTTTACATTTACTAATCTACAATTTGCTTGTTTACTTATCCATGAATTTCCACAAATGTGTGTTCATTTTCATGGATGTAGTGTTAGACTGTGACCGATCAATGTGAAATATGGCTTGAATCAGTAAATTCACATGTTAGATTCCATCTCAGTAAAATAATAAGCACCTTAAATGTAGTTTTCCACCTGTTCCTCATCTGAAACCACGGATGGCATTTCACCCTACGGCACCACGAAATACTGCAACTGTACGTACCTCACATTTGTTGAACAAATTAAATGATATCCAGCAGAAAAGGAAAAAAAAACTGAGACGGTATAAAGCTGATTGTCTGTTTTCATTTGTAGTGCAGTTTCTATTATAAGACCCTTTTAATCTCAAGTGAATTTTTCCCCTTAATTCAATTTCACACCTCGAATTTCAGCAGTTTGATTCTCAGATATAAAAGACACTGACAGATTCAGTACAAGACTGTATGAGATGAGGTTGAATTTTCTTATCATAAGCAACATTTTTGGATAAACCAGCTGAAGAAGGAAAATGTGTTTTAATTTCCCAGCTATTGCACTCTGAGAATATGGCTTACATTTGATGGGGACAACAGAAAACTGGTGACTGGTGACGAACCTGATTGTTTCCTAGCCTCCATCGGACAATAAAACGAACCTCTCCAGTCATCTAGTTTGGCTTCTGCTGTATCTCTTGCATTATTTTAAAGCTATATAGCGGGCCTCCATCTCCAACACAAACATCATTTAATGTTATGAAGCCTATAGAAACGGCCTCAAAATGCCATGACATTTCTGTGTCCCCCAGAAATCCTCCACCATGAAACATCATAGGATTTATCCATTTTTATTTGAAAGATGGCAGGACGTCAGTCCTTTCCTTACTCAGTGGGATCTGAGGCGAGTTGGGTCCAGCCTAAGAGATGTTTTTGGTTTCTCTCACGTTCGGGAGAGTGAAGGGGTGATGGTGTTCCTCTAGGAAGGCTTATTGGACCCTTACAATATCGTGGTTGAAGATCAGTGACCTCCTCCACTTCGATTCTCTCCGTAGACCCAGTCCAGTGTGATGAATGTCAAGCTCATGGTCATAAAAATGAAGCCCAGAGCAGTAAAGCAGGCCGCCTGAAACACAAGAAGAACAAGATGATGGCATATAGAAGGATTTAGCACTAAGTGACTTCCACATTTAGCTGAAGTCTGTACAGGAGCAAAATTTTCGAGCCTCAGCTGGATCTGTAGGCATTTCTGTTTGGAGTTTGCATGTTCTTCCTGTGTTGGCTTGGGTTTCCTGCGGGATTTCCCCCCGCAGGTTCAAAGACATGCATTATAGGTGAATTGGGTAAGCTAAATTGTCCGTAGTCTATGTGTGTGAATGAGTGTATGGGTGTTTCCCAGTGATGGGTTGCAACTGGAAGGGCATCAGCTGCGTAAAACATATGCTGTAAAAGTCGGTGGTTCATTCGGCTGTGGTGACCCCAGATTAATAAAACGACTAAGTAAAAAAAAAAATGAATGAATGAATGTTCAGATTAACATTTAACTGCTATTTTTATTTATAGCACTTCATTTTTGCTTTGACATTTAACATCACGTGTTTAAATGCACTATGAACAGCAGTTACACTAATTATTTTCTTTGCTCCCTATTTCCATCTGGAGATATTCATTCCGAGGCCCCTGGATATCGTGACCAGTGAAGAGATAATGGCAACCACAGAGGACTTCTAGAGCAATCCATAATCCTGGACCAGGCCGTATCCTGAGCAGAAGCTGTGGCTGTCATGGAGGAGTGAAGAGCATGAGACCGATTCCTAAAAAAACCCCAGTGACAGAGGAGTTTCCGCATGGACCCACCGGTGACCTACTCACACCTGCAGATTCTCCACGCTGGACGTCCAGCATTCTCCAGCCTCCGGCGCCTAGATTACAGCTCTGCACAAGAAGTTTGGCGAGAGGAGAAATAGTCGTGCCCTTCAAGTAAGCCTGGTTTTTCTCACGTTTTTTTTCCTTCATTTTCTTCAATCTGTGAAGTTTTGTTCCTCACCACTGTCACCAATGGCTTGCTTGGTTTGGGACTTGACGAGCTGCGAATCGATGGATTTGCTCTTCAGTGTTTGGACTGTCAGTAGTAAAAAAATGAAACCACACTGAACTGAACTAAACTGAAACTGAACTTCAACTCTGAAAACTGGACTGACACAGTTTCAATTTACTAGAACTTCTATATGAAGCTGCTTTGACACAATCTACATTGTAAAAGAGCTATAGAAATAATGATGAATTGAATTGAATTGACAATGACGTAAAAAAAATGTTTTGACAATTAATTTCAATTTTAATTTGATGTCATTTTGACATTAAGGTAGTTTACATGTATTGCAGGCACACAAAATCCAGTGTAAATTTGCAATTGAAGCTTTCAGATGAGTAACACCTTTCTTAAATTATAATCTTTTTGTTGTTATTTTGATAGTCAAAAGTGCATCAATGTAAATGTCAAATGGATCTCAAGGTTTCTACATCAAATCAATTTACATTTGTGACGTTTCTTATGTGGTTTTGACATCAAGGTACCTATTTGGAGGAGATTATTTGACAGTTTTTTTCTTTGTTTTTTTGTTTCGTTTTTTTACCAACTGTATGTCTTCAAAATCTCTCAAATATAAACAATTTTCTCCAATAGTTATCACAGTGGCAGAATGACTTGCAGATCAAGGGGGTTGATTCATTTTAATACAGCTATATGCAGCGAGTATGATGTGATTGTTTTTAATCATGTATCGATTCAAAAAGCAGTGAAAGCTTGAGATTTACCAGAATTTTTGGTCTTGAGTTCATTGGTTCTTGCTCGGGGGAAACGATACGGATGTAAAAAAGACCTGGTAGGATGAAGATCAAGCTCGGAGCAGAGGTAGCACCTATGAAACAAAAAAAAAGTAACTTTAACACAAAATACAAACTCAAGGTCACATTAGCAAACAAAAAAGGACAATGTCTACTGTCATGTACCAATTCATGAAGCACTGTTTACACAGAAGTCACTTTCTAACCAATTACTTTCTGTTGGTCCACATGACCAGTCTAAACCTGTTGTGAAATCTGCATTAAAAATCTCTCAGCCATGTGCAAACTTCCTGATCACATTTTGAATTTTAGCCATGAAAACTTGCCAGCAGAAAGTGTGACCACACCTTTACGTATTATGTCATCTTTTACTGATATAACATTGACAGAATCCCCATTATTCAGATTGTAGATGTATAATTGTACAAGTGAAGGCATTGTTAAATTATTTGCATAATGAATTAAGATTGTTGTTGTTTTTCCTAGAATACATTTGACCATTTAGGCCACCAATGACTTTTGATTACAGTTTTTGTTATTTACTTACCAATGATGCCGAAAATATCTCGAATGTTGGGCACAAAAATGACAAACAGATTGACAACGAAAAGGAGACACAAGGCAATAGAGATGTGACGTGCCCAATGGAAAGGCTTTTCAGGGAACAGAAGCTGAAGAAGGGCTCTGCGAATCTGACAAAAAAAAAAAAGAAGATAAATCAAAATAATTTCGTCTGTTCTACACATGTGTTTTGGTATATAGTCTTATCTATAAGTTTTTGTTGTTAAGTTTCTTCTATTTAATCTTATACAGGTCCTGCACAGCACTTACAAATATTTTTACTGTATCTTGAAACAATAGTGCTTACTGTTATACTTAACATATCTAAAATATCTTAAAAATATCTAATTATTTTTATGCATCCAGTGTACACATCCTGGATTTTAACGTATTGTGTTTGTTGATTTCATATATGCACCATTTAAAAACAAAAAAATTATTGATAAATAGTGCAGAGTAAAAGTCAAGTCATGTTAATTAATGGATGTCAGATTCCATTAGAAGACATACCATATTAGTTTGTTCAACATTTTAAGTTACTGAGTAATCTAACATAATATCTTACTATTTTATTTATTACTTTTTAAAAGTGTGCTTTTAAGGGCCGATCACACTGAACGTGCTTTTTGTGTTAAGAGGCGCATCTTTTGAATGGTTTACTAATGGCCACGAGCATTTTACGCCCTGTGTGCCTTGCGTTTTAACTGCCTGCAGTACCTTGTGTTTTTTTAATTGAATAACGTTAAGAAATACAATGCAAGTCAAGTACAACAAATGTAAAGAAAATATCAAAGGCTAGGGGGAGATATAGACAATATCACAGGAGTACATTAAATGATATACAGGCTTGTACAATGCACATAGCTTTTAGATTTTTTGATTGTAATATGGACCCAATATAATGCTTCACTTCATTTTTAAATGCAATAAAACCTGAAACGAATATGAAATTTGGCCATTAAAATAAATGTAAAAAAAAAAATAAGGGTCTTTTTGTCTCTAGAGGTTTCCAATGCAGTTAAAAAAAAGTCAACTCTGAGCGGAAAAAAGCACGTTACGTCAGTGGTGCCTTTTTCATTCTCCAATCAGATGAAAGCAGAGACGGGGGTTCCATTAGGTGACAGCAGTGTTGATAGGTGCATTTGACTTCATGCAGCAATGTGCAGGCCAACAGAAATCTGTCTTAAAGCGTGTGCATGCCGGTTAGAAATTTTGTCCGGCTTGACACTGCGCCGACACCATGTAACTGTCACATGTGGCATCAAAGTACTGCAACAGTGCACCGAGATGAGACGATTGATTCAGCCGGTGCAGCATTTGAAGAATGACTGCAGGAGCGGCGATGACGACACCGATATTAAACGATTATTAAACGATTATTAAACGAATGACAACAACCACATGTGTTTCGGGTTTATTATTGGACAAATTCTGTCTCACAAATTAAAAAAAAATAACTTTTGATACCATCTCTATTTTTGTATATATTTTTCTATATATGCTTATTAAAAATTTCACTGCAGTACCATCTTTTGTTAAATAATTTGTTTCTAAAGACTTTGAAATTGTAGCTCACTTATTTTAAGAATGTCCTTTTGTTCCATCTTTTTGGATTAAAGTGCTTTTTTAAATACTTTCATTATGCAAAATAACCTTAATCATTGTTTAAGACTCAATCAAAAAACATTGTTTTGGGTTTTACACTAATATATATCGGAAAGTTTTATATTTATAAATGTAAATAAATGTAAACCCCTTTTTAGCATATTCAAACAAGAAGTATTAGCCCAAAGAGTGATGTCTAAACTCCTAGAATTAGTGCTTATTGCTTTGTATTTAATAGGCCTATTCATTGACATTTATTTCCTTTTTATGTTTTTAACATCTTCTCATTTCCCCTTATTTTACTCATGCGTTTGTTATATAGGCTACTTATATCTAATTCTTAATTCCCTTTTTGTTTAATAATGAACTATAGTTTGTAGAGACTGTATTCTGTTTTATTTGTACTGTAAATCTTTTGTTGTTAAAACGCCATGTGATTGTTCATTATGACTGCCGCAGCTTTGAGCAGCGAAGTGTTCGGCTTGACAACTCCTTTTTTAACTTCGCACCCGTCTGCGTTCGGCTAATCTCGTTGATCACCGGCTGCAGCCGTGGTTTAAGTCGAACGCACCTTTTGTGTTTTCAAGACGACCACAGAGACTTTTAAAGATGGAGGAGAGACTTGTGGTTGCGGCTTCAAGTTATCCAAAGCTGTATGACTTTACAAATCCTGAATATCACAATATTATTAAATATTACATTCATAACAATATCAACAGCAACGCTCTCACACAATACACAGCTGATTTAGTCATTGCCTAGTGACATAATAAAGCTTACCACACTTCCTTTTTTTTGGTCAACAAAAAAGGCAGTGTGGTACGTCTCGCGTTTTTAGATCTTAAAAGCACGTTCAATGTGATCGGCCCCTTAATCTCCAGTAAAATACGTTTTAAAAGTCATTTTCCAAACTCTGTTTATCAACTGGCACTGAATAACCTCCATGTTCACTTTGTGTATATTAATGGGATAGTTCACCCAAAAACGTAAATTCTGACATCATTTACTCATTGTCCATTTGTTCAAAAATCAGATTTTCTTTCTTATGTTGAACACAAAAGAAAGCATTTTGAAAATTGCTGCTATAGTTGGATTAGTGAATTTTTTCCTACTATGGAAGTTGATGGGTGCCGGCAACCAGCATTCTTCAAATTATCTTCTTTGAGGAAAGAAACAAGTGAGAATAAATGAGGAGGTAATTTTCATTGTTGAGTGAACTATCTCCTTAAGTGCAGTATTCTTTTTATTTTTGACAGTATATTACAGCCTAATTTTGTATTTTCAGAAACATGAAGCAGGAAAGCAGACATCAATACAATGAGCTCCAATATAGAGGTTCATTACCGGGAAGAGCACAACAGGAACAGTCAGAGTCACGGCCACCAGAACAGCCACTCGCACACACAAGATCAGCGTATCTAAAGGATCCACCTTACTGTAGGTGTGGAGAAGTTCTGCTTCTGTGTTTACTGAGAGAGATTAACATTCAGATTAGTCACTATTTCCGTGCTATTTTTAAAGCAAAGACACTAGAGAACAGATACAAGTTCTGTTACATAAGCTAAACCACAAAGCAAAAGGACAGTCTTTGTGGTTGTACTGTATTGTGTCCAAAATTTGTGATAATTAATGTTCATGCTGCATTAGAGATACTCTATTTAAAAGCAAATAAAACTGGCTTACAATAAAAGGTGAGGTAGCCAAAGATGGCAGTGAGCAGATACATGACAAACATCCCAAGAATGGAGACGTTGGCGATGGCCTGCATGCGTCTCTTTGTGGGACTAGAAATGGCAAAACAAGAATCATAAAAGAGATTTATTTAGGGCTCGGGTTTCCCTTTTGACAAAATATACTTCTGAATGAACTGTTTGTATATTCAAACGACTTATAATAAACAACATTCAGCTTACATATAGTATTAGCCTAGCATTTAAATGTTTGGGGTCAGTAAGTTTTCTTTTTACGCATACACAAAGTTTATTTCCCCAACCTAAAAAGATAAGTTAACCCAATTTAATTTTTATCATTCATTCATTTTCCTTTGGCTTAGTCCCTTTATTCATCAGGAGTCGACACAGCGGAATGCACCGCCAACTTATCCAGCATATGTTTTACAGAGTAGATGCCCCTCCAGCTGCAACTCAGCACTGGGAAACATCCATACACAATCATTCACACACATAATGCCAATTTAGTTTATTCAATTCACCTATACCTCGTGTCTTTGAACTGTGGGGGAAACTGGACACGTGGAGGAAACCCACGCCAACACAGGGAGAACATGCATAACAGCTCCACACAGAAATGCCAACTAAATGTATTAACTTAATTTAATTGTTAAAGTGTATTGCCCCAAATTGCTTCTCCAACTTAATATATTTAAGTTATCTGAACTTAATTTTAACAGATTTTTTTCAAGTTAATTGTTCCAACTCAATTTTTAAAAATTTTTATTGCAACCTATTTTTTCCTAGTTAAATTTAGTTTCAAGCTACAAATAATAAATAAGAAAGAGATCTTAATGTAATGTGTTATCTTTTTTCTTTATAAGCCTTTTGCAATTTAATTTGTCTGCTTGGTTACATTGTATTTTAAGGTGTCTTTGTTACAACTTTTAATTCAACTACTAAGTAATATTAAATTATTATATGTAGTTACTATGTAAAAAGTGATTCGTTTCTTTACTTCAAAAGCGATTAATCCCTTTGTAAATTGGATCTGTTAGGTTGATTTAATTTTTACTGTTATGCACATAGGTCAAACTTAATAATATTAAGGCAACAGGTTTGATCACTTTTTAAAGTAAAGACAACTACTGTAACTGCTCTTTACAGTGTGCATTTAAAAGTCTCATGGTCCCCAAGGCTGAATTTATTTAATCAAAAACATTTAAAAAAAGATTTTAAGCTTTAAAAAGCCCCAATTATGTTTTTTTTATTATTTTGAAAATGACATTGCATACAGTGTGCAACATAGCTCTAAGTGAATGAAAACATCCAGCTCATGTTAAAAATATGAAAATGTACCATGTTTAAAAATATAGAATTTTTAAATAAACAATTCGACTCAGAGTCTTTTAAATGATTCATCGTTCATCTGGATCTTTTGGCTGTTCATTTCAACATGAAACAATACCAAATATGAAATGCCAGATCCGGTAAAACGTGAATATGTCTTTCCCTTCAAAGGCTGGCAGAGTGCAGGCATGTGTGGGACTGATCATGACTGAAGATGAGTGAACATTAATAAGTTAACGTTCTGGTGATTAATGCAATAAGCTACCCTGCAATGGGGGATTCATCGGCCGTTTGTTAAAGGAAGGATCAAAAAAGACTATTGATGTATGGGACTTTGTCAGACAAGAATTTATCAGTTCATGGATCAGTTTCTTCCTCCATTTCACAAGTGTAAGTAAGTGCAATGAAAATGGTTGCCTCCTTGTTTTCTCTAGCATGCAAAACAGGTATTTAAATGTCTTTTGTAATTTGTAACCGCTTCACGCAGCTTGTACTGTATCTGGTTATCTCTTTATATTCTCAAATCATGTCTAAAGCCCTGTTGAAAATGCGACACTTTGTCGTTTTGTGTACAAATTTAAATGCGTTTGTGAGCTCGCAATCCTCTGATGTTTGTTTGTTGTTGCTATAGCCACCATCAGCTGTTCCTACACACTTGCGGTGGTCAAGTTTCAAAATAGTTCAGCTTTTGCCGCTGTGTGGATTAATACTGAATGTGTGTCACTGATTTTATTTATGATTAAGTATAGAGGAATATTTCTATATTGTATATTTCTACACTGTAAAACACTTTACTGCATGCTGTATTAATCTGCAAACATTTTACATTTCTTTTGCTCTAAATTGTTTGTAATTCTTTTGCAAACTGCTTAATATTTATTTGTGGAAAGCATGATCATTTTTTTCTTCAAGATTCTTTGATGAACTGACGGTTCAAAAGAAAACCTTCTGACCCCAAATTTCTATTTGTAATTGTACTGCATATCAAAAGACATAAAGAACATAATTATGAGGAAATATTTTCACAGAGAGCAAAAGTGTTTTGTCAGCGTACTTGCGCAGCTCGGTGTAGATCGGCAGAACCTCAGGGTGGCAAACAAAAGCAAAGGCCAGAATGGGAACGGTGTAGGCAGTCTGAAAAACAACCAGAATCACTGAACCGACACAAGGCCATGTCTGATCTCATGCAATTTCACAATTATGTCACCCCACTGAAACTACTAGTTGCTTGGTAACGATTTCCATCTACGTCCTGAGCATTTCCTGTCTGTCGAGAGCTACAATGACAATTGCTTGGGGTGCAGGTCGTAAAGGGCTATAAATGAGCTTCCTGAATAGATTTTTGTGTAATGACAGTTCCTGACCTGTTGGTTGATGGTGAAGAATTTGGCTTCACATTCACCCTCAATGATAGATATGTTTGAAACAACTGTGTGGTTGGAGAAATCTTCAAAAGGACAGGGGATGTTGAACTTCTTATAGATGACCTAGGAAACACAAATGTAACTTAAGAAGAGTTGCAAAGACAGCATGACTGAAAATGAAACAGGTTAAATGGTGTATGAGAGAAGAATCTATGTTTTAAACAATAAGACCACACAAAGGCCATAGCATTAAGCTTTTAATAACACTTACTGAGATCAAGAAGAAAACCATACATGTCAGAGAGAAGCCACTGGTGTAGCCCAGATACCCTGCAACAGACATTTGATATAATGAACATTATATTATGTTTTATAACAAGCAAAGATAGCCATACCTGTCCTGTTTTTCCCTGGAGTCTCCCGTATTTCAGACCCATCTACCGTTTTGTTCTGTCTCCCAGAAAACTCCCAGAATTTAACCCCCACCAACCCCCCGAGTCCTCACCTTTTGGTATAGCCTATAACACCCCCGGATCGCCAACATTGGTGTAATGTCCGATCACAGCGGCTGCCTGAAACCTGGTGCATGTACAGACCAGGGACCCCAACCACCTCCAACCATTTATCTTATATGACACATTTTTCATTCACAAACAGAAATTCGCAAATAATTACCCATCCTTTGCTCAATTAACTCCCTAAAATTAATCTTATTTAGAATGAAAAAAAAGATTCCTGAAATTTTATACAGATGTATTTAAAGAAGATCCTCAATTTAGCTACTTTCCTTATAGTTATTTATTCCTATTAATACTATAATTATAATTATTTTTCCCTTTCTGCTAATGGGATGTTATGTGTATTTGTATGTGATTATAGTTTTTCTTACGACTATATTATTGACCTTTTTTAGGATCTGTCTGTTATCCCTTGGACTTTGTTCTGATGTTCTTGTATTGTCAATTCAAGCAATAAAAAACAAAAATCTGCTTTTTAAGGCAACAATGTGGCAAACTTACAGTGAAACATTTCTGATTACCTCAGTGTCCTAACAAAAATCCTTTGCCACATTTAAAAGAAATCTGTAGACCTTTTTTCAACAGACCTTTTTTTCTGGGTTACAAGGCAATGGAAGTTGCCATAGTTGGGTAAACTTAGACAGCAGTAAATGGGAGATTCCCACAAATGTTTTTTTTTACATTTCAGTTTGCTTAAATAATAAAAGAACAACTCCATGATAATTTTTCACAACTTTAAAAAGGAAAAGACTGATAATTGCAGCCCCAGAAAAGAAAACTATGTAAACAGTTAAAAACATTTCACAATAAAACATTTTTGTTAAATTATATATTAAGTATTACTGTCAAAACCTTTTCCCATATCTTACACTGAAAAAAAGTGTAAGAAATGGGAAATAAGATAATGCTGGCAATTCACAGATTAAATGTTCCTTTAATTTCAGAAAATGACATGCTGAAATGCATATTCACATCAATACTGATAAAATATGTACTTCCCATAAAATCTTTTTAATTAATCAAAAAGATTATTGATAAATGAAGAAATAGCATGATAAAAAAATATGGAGTTATGTTTTATAAAACAAGATACATCTAAACACACCCCTAAAGCAAAATAAAATAAATACAGATTTTGAAGATATTATGAGTGTTAATTGTGTGTGAGCAAAGCAAAGCAAACTTCTTTGTCCTCATAATGATTCTCTTCACTTTTCTTTTACAAGTGAGAGGATCATTATGAACATTGTCATTTAGATATGCAAAAGATGAGAAAAAAGAAAGAAAAATATTGTGCATTCATGAAATGTGCTTCACACAGGTGAGTGGGCTTGACAAACCACCTGTAGAAACATACTTCTCTCAAAAAACTGATAAAAAAACACTCCCCCTCCTAACTAGCACTTAATTTGTCTGAGCACAAATAGTTGTTTTGTATTAGCACTTCTTGTGTATATTGCCTCTTCTTGTTGAATCACTGAATGCCTCCCGAATTGTAAGTCCCTTTGGACAAAAGCAAGCTAAATGCAAATGTATAAATTAGACTAGTGTGACTTCACAACAAACAGAAACAGAGCAGAACTTACCAAGCTGTCTCATCAGAGCAAGTGGCAAAATGATGGAAATGGACACAATGATGATCAGATAGTTGCCATTCAGGAACCACTCACTGAAAGCCGAGAGAGAGAGAGAGAGAGAGAGAGAGAGAGAGAGAGAGAGAGAGAGAGAGAGAGAGAGAGAGAGAGAGAGAGAGAGAGAGAGAGTAGAGAAAGAGAGTAGGGTGAAGAAGCAGCCAACTCACATTCCTCTAGGAACATAGCAAAGGTTTTGAACAACAGTATGAGGATCTGAACTGCTCTGAGGTTGGACTTCTCCAGCTGTTACCTTGCATGACCCAAATATTTTATCCAATTCTTGGCTAGATTCAATTAGACTCATTAGGAAAACAAGAGAAAAAGCAGATGATTGTTTTTCTCACCCACTGCTGTGCTGAAGGCCAAGGAAAGCCTGTATAACCAGAGGCAATTCATACTTCACAATGAAGAGGTAGCTAGACATAGCTGAAAAACAACAAAAATGAGAATATTACACTCAATAACTATACTGATATACAGTTTATAATGGTTCAATCACTTATGTAATGCACTGCAGCAATTTATATATCACAAGCTAGAGTAAAATATACAACGTGTCATGAATATATAAACAAGGATCTATACAACACTAAGGTCACTCTTGTCAGTCTGGTTTTAAATTTAGAGCCGAACGGAGTACAATTATAATACAAATCCCATGGCAGGACAATAAAACTTTCATTACACAGTCTGCAAGAGAACGTTATGTAACATAGTGCTGCTAAAATACTGTGCACACATATAGCATTGCTCATGAGGCTCAGCAGACTGCTACTAAATCACGTCACTGTTTCATAAAGGAACATTCCACCCTTGAATAAAAAAGGCTCATTTTACAAGTCCCCTGAAGTTAAACTGCTGACTTTGACCATTTTTTAATCCATTTATTCCATCTCCATGTTTGGTGGGAGCACTTTTAGCTTAGCTTAGCATAAATCACTCAATTGGATTAGACCATTAGCATCTCGCTCAAACATTTTTGATAATTTTTCTGTTTAAAGCTTGACTATTATAGTAGCATTGTATAAAACACTGACGGAAAATTAAAAGTTGCTATTTTCTAGGTTGATATGGCTAGAAACTGTGCTTTTATTCTGGCGTAATAATCAAGGAACTTTACTGCCTTACCATTGCTGCAGCAGGTACAATGACATTACACAGCGATGTTATCTAGTTACTGAGCTCAGAACTATTTTCAGCTAGTGCAAATAAACATTGCACCTACAATCCGACTAACATAGCAAACAGATGTTACGTCAATCTAATGGCGAATATTACTGTACTGCACTGTATTAATGGCGACCAGTTCCTGTATTCGAGGAAAGAGAAGGACAGGGTTTAACACTTTTTAAGACCATGAAGATTTAAATTTCAGACTTATATATGGCTAAACGCTACAAATTGTTTAATGGCCCATACGGAAAAGAAATGCCCTTTCAAAAAATTATTCTAATTAGTTATTTCTGAGCCACATATTTTAAATGTGTCAAAACAAGCAGACCCTAGTTATATACCTATATTTTTTGCTATTAAGCATAATTAACAACTTTAAAAAAAAAAACTCTTTAAAAACTAAATATATGCACAACAGACTGTTGTTCTAAATGGTTTATTCAGATGTATTTGTTGGTGATTGGATGTATGTTGGATCGATTGGGTTGTTTTACATAAACTCTAAATGACAATTAAGACCTGTTTAAAATGATTTTAGACCTACAATCACATATTTCAGTCAATTTAAGACTTTTTAAGGGCTACAATTTTGTTTTTGAGTTTCTTTTTAAGACCCTGTGGATACCCTGAAAGGAAAGAAAAGCTACTGAGAGAATAGAAATAGAAGTTTGATAAATGAGATCAGAACTTACCACCTATGTTGTGCATCGTTATGACAACAGCTGCCAGTATTTTCCCTGGGTGTCCAAACGCTCGTTTACCCAGTTGTTCATAAGCGCGAATACCTGGAAACACAAAATTACAGTGGTTAATGATTCAGGCTGATGAACACAAATCTTCACATGCAGTGAGCTCAAGTATTTATTCATCATTAAATCAAAAGTCTGGGAAAAACAAAAGAAAATCTAAATATTTACTTATAACATTTTACTTAGATTGCCAGGTAAGTTATAAGGTTTCGAAGGAAAAATACTGTATTCAATTTAGAAATGCAAAACAATAACAATTAATGGTATTGCTTTTCCAAAAAAATGTATTTTAAATTTTAAAATTTATTACAGATTTACTCTTAAACAAGTAAACTAATTATTATCTTAAGCCACAGCCATTGCAAATGATCCTAAGCAGATTACTAAGCCATTTTGTTTTAACTGGCTGTTTTTTGGGCTCCGTTTCAACTAAACATCTTCCATGCACTTGAGAAAAAATAAACTAGGAAAGCAAACATCCTCTACATCTGAAGGAACAGCACATTTTCACTCTTGAGGGAATGATCTCTTTAAGTACTTTTAGAGAGTACTGAACAAAACACGAGCACCCTGTAAGTTCCTTTTATGACACAGGCATTTAAATCAAGGAGAGGGTTCTGGATGCAGACCTGGTGCAGATGCAATCTGAGCTGCATCCAATGCTAGGTGCACTCAACTAACCCCACCCCTAACCCTACCCCTTACAGTGACATCAATAGCTCTATTGAGTGCATTGTGTCTGACATTGCATCACTGTGATATGCCGTCTCAGCTTGCATCATCAAGGCTGCATTCAGATACTACTGAAGTCAGGTAGAAATGTTCACAACTGTTCATCCATACCCACAACCCCTGCACTCCTCAGCAGAAGATGAACAGAGTATGATGACAAAACAGCAATGCAGGTCAACAAGACCCTATTAAACCAAGCAGAAAAGATGAACATTAAAGAAGAAATTGGACAAGATCATTTCTGTGATATAAGACATAGAATAATAGTCTCAGTTAAATGTTTTACATAGATACAGATTGACACTTAGGTGATTAAAGAATCAAATAATTTTATATCTATATATATTTTATTATTAAAAATGTCATACAACTTTTAAACAGAAAAATAAACATCTTATATATTTACACTGCAGACATTCAGGGTTTAAACATTGTGCTTAATTGTGAAATGTGTGAGATACTCACAGAAAGAGAACAATCCCAGTGTTGGACATGGCGTAGGACAGTCCCAGAATCCCACTTCCCATGATGGCATTGCTAAGATTGAAGACAGACATTCCAAATGACGTCTTTCCTTCAAACTAGCAGACAAAACAGACAAAGAAAGAATGAGAAGACACAGAAAAAAGGCTTTTATTGATCTATTAATATGAGCCACAAATTAATATGAGCTTTATTTTAATTTCTGCACTCACGTCTGTAAACTGAGGGGTTTTTCCTCCATCACTCTTGTGCGGCAAAAACTCCTCTCGTTCAGTTGGCTCTCTAAAATAAACAAATGTCACTATTTAAATGCATCGATCAACAGGTCATCAATTATGATACTACAATTTTTGGTAATGCGTTAATTTATAACCCGCAAAGTACCACGTAAGTGCAGGGAAATAACGGTGTACTTTTCTGTAAGTATAGTATAAGCAATACAAAAAGGCATTTGTATGTATAAGAGAACAAACTGGACTACAACACGCAACACGCAAAGAATGCAAGAATGAAAGGAATGCAACACGCAAAGTACCACGTAAGTAAACTGAATTTATTTTGTTGTTTAAGTATAGAGATGAGACAATGTTTGAGTAAGATGAATTGTTTTGAAATCTCTATTTAGAAAAATTAAGTTTACGAAGTAGAGAAATATACTGTGTGTTTGTATATTTATTTCAATACCTTCAAGAGTTAACCAGTAACTACAGGAAACAAGAAGCAAACTATTATTTACAATCTTTCTGCTCCATCGTAAACAAAAAAATTTTAATTCCAAATTAGAGAAAACATTGCGAATGGCACGTTCAGTAAGAGGCGAATGTATTGTCCCTAGACATAAGACCTTTTTTGGTCAGTCTTCTTTTATTCATAAAGCCACAAATCTATGGAATTGTCTCCCAACAGAAATAATCACATGTACAAATTATAAGATGTTTTCACACCTGACTAGGAGGTGTTTTTTTTTTTGTTTTTTGTCAAACCATATTTATACACACTGAGTGAGATGTTTTTGATTTTTCAGTGTTTTAATTTATATGCGATTATGCCTGTGTGTTTTAAAGAGCCCATATTATGGGTTTTTGAAAATGCCTATCCATGTAGTGTGTAACATAGCTCTAAGTGAAGTGAAATATCCAGCTAAGGCTTAAATCTGTAAGTGTACAGTGTTTAAAACTATTGATTCATCTATAAAAGAGTCGACTCATAGTGCTTCAAATGAGTCGTCTTGATAACGAGTCATTAGGTGTTTCGTGATGACGCGACTACGAAACAAGTAGTTGGGCGCGCAAACCCGGGAGATTTGAAACCTGCGGCCCCGCCCACTAACAGAAAAAAAAGTCTCACACACACACAGAGACAGACACTGGTCGAATGAAGTCACGCTGTGCAGATGGATATTATGGACAGTCTAATCAAAGATGAAATATCAGCAATATAGCCCAGCCTTGAGCAGTTCTGAGTACTTCTGAAAACTATATGCTTTCAAAGAAGACTTCTTCAGTTTGTTAAAGGAAGGATCAGTATAGACTGTCAGAACATGGATCAGTGGATCATGGATCAGTTTCTACCCCCATTTCACAAGTGTAAGTAAGTGCGATTAAAATTATTGCCTCGTTTACTCTAGCTTGCAAATTATGTATTTAGTTGTGTTTTGTTACTTGTAACTGCGTGTACTGTATCAGGTTAACTCTTTATATTCCCATATCGCGTGTAAAGCCACGTTGAAAACGCGACGCGTGCCGCTTTGATTACGGATCGTCAGCTGTTTACACACATGCAACGGACAAGTTTCAAAATATTTCAGCTCAACATTATTGTCTCCTCGTGTGTGTAACGCACGGGTATTCGCGGATATAACTGAGCGCCGCTCCTCTATGGACGCGCCGGCCCTGTGTGTGTGTGTGTGTGTGTGTGTCTGTGTCTCCTCATGTGTGTAACGCACGGGTATTCGCGGATATAACTGAGCGCGAGCGCCGCTCCTCTATGGACGCGCCGGCCCTGTGTGTGTGTGTCTGTGTCTCCTCGTGTGTGTAACGCACGGGTATTCGCGGATATAACTGAGCGCCGCGCCGCGCCCTCTCTATTCAGCCGCTCCTTTATGGACGCGCCGGCCCTCTGTGTGTGTGTGTGTGTGTGTGTGTGTGTGTGTGTGTGCGTGTGTGTGTGTGTGTGTGTGTGTCTCCTCGTGTGTGTAACGCACGGGTATTCGCGGATATAACTGAGCGCTGCGCCCTCTCTATTCAGCCGGTCCTCTATGGACGCGCAGGCCCTGTGTGTGTGTGTGTGTGCGTGTGTGTGTGTGTGTGTGTGAAAAGAGCAAGAAGACTGTGACCTCCTCGCCAGTTCTTGGACTTTTTGCTCAATAAAATAGTTAGTCGTCAGTATTTTCTAGTCCATCGTCTGTGTTTACATTTTCTAGTCCATCGTCTGTGTTTACATTCACCCACTGGCAGCCAAAATCCACTATGAAGCGTGTGTGCACTGTGACTACTTTTATATTGTTAATTAGCTGCTGGGCATTTCACTCTCGCGCTGAAGCCTTGTCCGTGTCGACCAATCGCAGCAGGCTGTCATCGGTCCAATCAGCGCATATTAGCTTCGCGCTGAGGAGGGGTTTGGGAACAAATGAATCGCTGAACGATTCATATGGGAGTCGCTGCGATAATTAGGTAAAAATAAATGCAGATTATAAGACCATCAAAGTGTTTTTTGACCTTGCATGCATATTAGACTGTTGTTGGAGACCCTTACAACCTAAATATGACCCTATTTCATGTATAATATGGGCTCTTTAAACTGACTTTTTAATTAATTGGATATTATTGTTTTCATTTTTACCTGTCCAGGGACTGCAGGTGGAAAATAGCAATCCTGCTACAACCTGGCACAATGCATCTTTCCTTTTTAAGGTTAATGTAATTTTTGTTCAAGTCCCTGTTAAATAAATAAATTCAGAACTTTGTGTGCTACATATCTGGCTGTAACCCCCTTATTACCCAAACATTACAGTTTGTTCCCTTATACCTACACATACTTATTTATACTCATACTATACTTACAAAAATGTACATCGTTATTTCACTGTACTTACGTGGTACTTAGCGGGTTGTAAACTAAAGCATTACCCAAGTTTTATGTAAGGGTAGCTTAGGCTGAACTTTCATTAATGGTTATACATATGCACCTTCATTTACTCATGACAACTAAAACACCATCTCTTCCGAGAACACCTGAACCCTGGTGAATAAAACCAAAACCACCTGTAGAAGCACTTTCTTTCTCTCTCTCTCTCTCTCTCTCTCTCTCTCTCTCTCTCTCTCTCTCTAAAAATCTCCTACTCTAGCACAGCTAAATGACTAAATGTAAATGTCATGCACCTAAAATATACTTTGGTTTTCATGCATATATTAATATACAAGCAATTAAATAAACGTTCAAGCAAGTCAACATGCCAGCAAGCTCAATATATGTGTTCACTATGCATGTTGGCACAATCAAATAATTTCAACCCATTTTTATTAAAGGCTTTTGGGCCTGATCATCTTCTTTATGCTAGAGCCTACATGAAGTGCATTGTTTTTTCTTTTGCCAGTACAATGCTCAGACAATGTTCACAAATCCTCTTTAAACTGTTTTTTTATTGTTTTTACTTAATTGTAAGTCACTTTGGACAAAAGCATCTGCTAAATGACTAAACACAAAAAACTGAAGACCATGAATTAGAGATTGTATTTATTATTAAATACTAAAATTTATGCTTATTATTTGATACTAATAGTTGTTAATTAGATACTGGTATCTATTAAATAGATACTGTTACTTATTTCAAAAGTGACTAGTGATATTTGTATTGTTAAACATTTAAAAAAGAAAAAAAATCATCTATCCTGTGATTTTTTTTATTATATTAGTAACTATTACTGCATACTATACTAATACTTAAAGGGATAGTTCACACGAAAAATGAAAATGTACTCGCCATTTACTGTCCTTTAAGTGGTTCCAAACCATTTTGAGTTTCTTTATTCTGTTGAACACAGGAGAAGATAATTTGGAAAAAAAAACCTGTAACCATTGACTTCCATGAAAAACAAATTCTATGAAAGTCAATGGTTACCGGTTATTAGCTTTCTTCAAAATGTCTTCTGTGTTCAACAGCAGAAAGAAACTCATAAAGGTTTGGAACAAGTGAAAGGTGACTAAATGATGACAGAATTGTCAGTTTTGGGTGAACTATAATCATTAATATTTAACCCTTTAATAATTAGAAACTAGCACTTATTCATTAGGAACTTGGTTCTGGTATGTATTCATTCTATACTAGTACTTATTAATAAATACCAGTAGTTATTTATTAAGTACTTCTTATCATATATGTTACGACAGAATGGCCACAGTAGAGTTTATTTTAAAAAATACTAGCAACATTTATAATAAGCATTAGTAGCATGTACTAGTAGCAAAATAGATATGAGTATATTAATAATCTATTTACATACATAAAAAAAAGAATTACATTTTATTTATAACTCATTTATTTTAAAAAACATCATTCATTTTGATACAACACGTTGAAGTAATATGTTCAGGTAAACCTTTTCAGTGTTGATTAAATGTTAAAAGCATCTAGACATACTAGCGCACATACAGCTGAAGTCAGAATTATTAGCCCCCCTTTGAATTTTTGTTTTCTTTTTTAAATATTTCCAAAATTATGTTTAAGAGAGCAATTAAATTTTCACAGTATGTCTGATAATATTTTTTTCTTCTGCAGAAAGTTTTATTTGTTTAATTTTGGCTAGAATAAAAGCAGTTTATTATAAGGTCAAAAATTATTTTAAGCTTTTTTTTTTCGATAGTCTATAGAACAACCCATCATTATACAATACCTTGCCTAATTATCCTAACCTGCCCAGTCAACCTAATTAACCTAGTTAAGCCTTTAAATGTCACTTTAAACTGTATAGAAGTGTCTTAGTAAAATATTATTTCCAGTTATCATGGCAAAGATAAAATAAGTCAGTTGTTAGAGATGAGTTATTAAAACTATTCTATTATGTTTAGAAATGTGTTGAAAAAAAATCTTCTTTCTGTTAAACAGAAATTGGGGAAAAATAAACAGGGGGCTAATAATTCTGACTTGAACTGTACATACACACACATTTGAGCTGATTTGTTTTACCTGAAAGGAATGTATTAATGTGATTATTAATCTGAGGTTATTTCAGTAATGAAGTGAAGGCTGGGCTGCTAAATTTCCCAGTGCATGGAAAAAAACATGATAGAGCAATGATGCAATGCTCACATTTTCCTTTTAGGTTCATTGTAGGTTCAGCCAAATGTTCCCTTAAAACTAAAAAGTAACTTTGTTTATGACTGTGTTTTTGTTCTAGAAATGCAGACAGTGAAGCAACTGACTAGAGTATTTGCTTCACTTTTAGCACATGTCTGTGAGGCAGCAAAAAATAGACACGCACTGACAGATTTAGCAGTACAATTCTGCTTTAAAAACAAAATGTCCAGTGGTGAATGATACATACCCTTCCTCAAGTTGCTGAAATTCTTGGTGGTGACCGTTTGTTAGTTTCTGAAGTTCCATGATGCACTTTTTCTTTCTTTTTCTCTTTTAGGCAGTTAAAAGTCTAAAGTCCAAAAATGAAGGGTTTCTCTGAAGTAGATCTACAAGATAAAAACAAAACAAAATTAATAAACAATAAAATACTGAATAAACAAGTTGTTTGAAGCTTTTGAAGCAAAATATGGATTACTATTTTTGGGGGGATGGGCGTTTATAATTGTTTTGACACTATGAATTATCAGCATTCTGAAAGCACAGTATTTCCTTTTTACAGTTACTTCAGGCAGTCTTGGTATTTAAGTGTCTTTTTCTGTCTTCATATCTCTCTATAGACGATTTTCCTCAATTTTCTACCGATGAGAAACCGTGAGAGCAGTTGAGCTGTAGCTGAATGTCCAGGAAACCTGATGTCCACGTGTCCATTTCCCACTACATCTGTTTTGACTGGCTCTTTAGGGGCTCGTATTTCAAGTAGGAAAACAGCACAGGAGAGCACAAGAATCCCAAGAAATCTGTAAATCTGGGTTTATTTTGGACTCTTGCCTTTTTAACTGGGATGAACACTTGTAAAGAAACAGATTATATAACTAAATTGGCATGACGGTCAAACACCACACTTATATGAAAACCATTGTATTGGTACTGTTCACAATTTTAATAAATTAACTTTTCAACGTTTCTGTCTGTGCAGCTTTACATTTATTGTCTCCTTTCATGCTCCTTTGTCAGCTGCAAACTGACAAAAGAGCATTAAAATTCAATTAATTAAAACAAAATGATCTTCTTAACTCTTTTCAATGCTTGAGTTCAATGATACAAACTATTGTGGAGGATATTTAGACAACTCAAGCCCGGTAAAATGTATTAAGGATGAAACTACTTATGATATTATTGTTTAAAAGTTACAGAGCTGATTTATTCTACCTAATAGAAATTAATTAATGTGATTATTTATCTGAGGTTATTTCTGTAATGATGTGAAGGTTGTGCTGCTAAATTTCTCAGTGCCTGGAAAATAAAAAAAACATTACGTAAAATTCTAAATTTCTAGAACTTTTTAGTCACTTTACAACTTTACGATGACTTTTGTGTGTGCTAACAGTGACTGAAAATCTGGAAGATTTAGTATATACTTGTTGTGTTAGTGTTGCTACAACATGCATCGCTAAACATTCAGTCTTTACTGACAGACAAGTGTAGCTAAAACCACCTCTGGAAAGACTCTACCTTTGGCTTCAAGACATGGCAGCTTTTACAATAGGGGATCAGTGTTACTTTAATATCATGAGAAATTATTGCAGTTTTTATTAACAGTTTGAATTACTTGCACATGTAAGTATGAATACAGTAAAAAAGTAACCATTATATGACAGCATATTTTAAAAGAAACTGTCAAAATCTCATTTATTTTTACTTTCGATTGCATTATGGGAACATGATCTTTGATTTGGCAACGTTTGATGTTTAAAAGTTTAACAAAGTGACTTTTTTTGACAACTTTGAAACAATACACTGTCTATGTTGGTCATGTACAGGTACAGTTAATTTTAGAGCATGGTGTAAACAGGTCACAATCACAACAGTAGTTGAGGGGAATCTATATTTTTAGTTACAGCACACATATTTATACTGTTTACATTGTTTCCTTTTTACAAGTTAATTGCTTATTATATTTAGTGTATTTGAACATCCTAAAAGAGCTGCTGGTCACACCTTATTTTAAGGTACAATTCACATTGACTAGGACTTTGAGCTCTGTGTGTATTAATAGTTATAAGGAAGCAGTTGTGTTAGATATTAGAGATGTAGAATAAGATCATACTTTATAAGTACTAACAAACAGCCAGTGTCTTAATAATACACAGGTAATAAGTAGTTAATTGTGGGAATTAGTACTTAAATTAAAGTGTTACCTAGCTGCTTACACTATTTTGAAGTTTGTACTGTATGCTTACCATAACATTATAGAATATTCATTCATTCTTTCATATATTACAAGTGTATTGTATAAAAAAAATATACTTAAAAGCGTATTAGATAGAGGTTAAAGACACCAAACATGGGTCCAAGTTTTAATGTAACATAATTGAAGCTTTGTTATATTTATATAATTAAATAAGATTTTAATAAATAACATTTTGCTGTTTTTCCTTTAGTTTTAGTTATTAAATAGGTCACACTTTATTTTGATGGTCCACTTGTTGAATTTTAGTTACATTGCATCTACATGTCAACTAATTCTCATTAGATTAGACTGTTAGGTTGGAGTTAGGGTTAGAGTTAGTGTAAGTCGACATGTACTTGCAAAGTTTCTTATAGTCAGTTAAATATCTGTTGAAGGAGCAGTATCAGCAGATATTAAGCAGACAGTCTACTAATACTCAAATGGACCACCAAAATAAAGTGTTACCGTTAAATATTACACGGTTATAATGTGTGAGTATTGATTATAAATACTCACACATTATAACCATGCACTGAATCTGCACTGAATCATCAGTCATGCCAAAACTAGTATGTTAAACATTAACCCAGCCCTTTATAAACTTCTAATGTTTGAGATACTTATATAACTATGTAACACTTGAGATACTAAAATAATAAGTGGGATTGAATCCATATGGTGGATATTATGATTACACACTCACAAACATAACAGTGCGGGAGTCAAACAGCTCCACTAAGAATGTTCCCTGCCGCATCTATGTGAATTATCTCACACTCTCTCCAACACATAACAAAGTGTAAATGGAAAAAAAACCTCTCCAATGCCAGAGTAAATCTGAGAAAAAATGTAAACAAATATGAGATCAGAGCGTTTATAAGACCCTGTGAAATGCAGTTGGAAAAAGCAACAAGGTGAGTCGCTGTTAGAAATTCAAAGTCACATTCAGCCACAACTTTGAATACGTGGCTCAGGCTTCGGAGGTTTGGAAATTTTCCAGCAGCTCCTGCCAGCTGTAGTTCGCAAGCTGCTTTCCGAACACAACCTTGTACACCCAAAAACTTGATAAGATTTGTGGCCAGCACATGGCAATTCACACTTAGATCTTTCCTCACACACCAAAGAAATCTCACAACAGAAGTTGGTTGTGAGTGTAACAATGGTGTTACTATTTCACAAAAATGTATATCGATTTTGTTCTTCAGCTTCACATTGGTGACAGTGTAATCAACAGCTGGCACTTTGAGAGTCAAAAAACATATAAAGGTAAAACAAATGTAATACCTATGAGCATTTGAGGAAATAATGTTGTAAATAATGTTTGGGGTTTTTTCAGACCAAAAAAACCAGCTCTGTGTCATGAGAAAACTATATGGTGGCAGAGAGAGCGTAACGTGCTGAAATTTAACACATGCAGTTACAAAAAACGCCAGCAAATTAAGAAAAGATCTTCATCCGTTTAACAGCATACGTGCTGCAAATCCTCACAACGCAAACAGGTAAAAACAATGCACTGCATTTTCACACAACACAAACAATTTACGAAAATGACTGCATTTTCTCACAATACTTGCAAAAAGAGTGGAACTATTTCAAGAGGACCCTAAAACATGACACACACCACTGTGCTGTGACAATTGCTCAGTGAAGTTGTAGGTGATCTTTAAAATGTGAGTTTTTTGTTTGTTTATTTTAACATCCTGATTCCTGTGTCTTTTGTATTTCATTAGCCTAAATATTAGGTGGGTCTGTCATGTGTTAGGGTCCCCTTGAAACATTTCCATTGTGTAACATTTTTTTCATAATTTGGCGTTTTATTAATGTGTTTGTGTTGTGAGAAAATGCAGGACATGTGCTGTTAAACAGATGAAGATCTTTTCTCAATTTGCTGGCGTTTTTGTAATTGCATATGTTCTTAAACTGTAGCATGTTAAGCTCTCTCGATTACCGAAAACTATTTTACGTAGTCATGTAAAATGAAGTGGCTAATTCATACAAATTCTTATTATTTAATTCATATGAAACGTATGATATTTAAAAGGAGGAATGCCCCCAAACCCCACCCCAAAACGTAGCCATCATTATTAACAATACCCTGTAGAATCTACAGTAACTTACTGTAAATCAATTACAGTAAAAATTCAGTTTTTACATTTACAGCACCATTTATCTTGCTGTATATGTATTCACAGTATTGTACATCTTTAAAATATACAGAAATGTTCACATTGCAACTGTCAAACAGTAAAATAAAATGCAGTCTGAATTACAGTTAAATTCTGTGTAATTTACAAAAATCGCTAACAGTGTCCTACTAAAACACAAGTGAAATCACACAAATTCATATGAATTAGCCACTATGATTCAAATTGTCACAAATTGCTGTAAGAATGCAGTACAATAATTCAATTGATTTTGGTTTTGTTTTACCTGTATGCGCTGCGCTGATAACATTTTTTCAATCACCCTTTTTCAAGGAATTTTTTTTTCCAACTAAAAAATCTTCTTTAATGTTCTACTGAATAAAAAGGTCACCAAAATCTTGGATGTCCTGATGATGAATAAATTAACATCACGTTTTTAACTCTTGAACTCTTGAAGTTTAAAAATATAATAAGCTAAACATGAAATTCTGGAGTAACTGAGACTTGATGAGTAATGAATGCATCCTAAATGCAGTGCTCACTCTGCATACTCAGAGAAGCTAAATATGGCTTAACATCATTCAAGAGGTGTCTGTGACCAAATTAAATACTCATAAATTATACGTTGTTTTGGCAAGGCAATTATCACTCATCTGAGAGGATATAAAAGCGAAACAACCTTTCTAGACATCTCTTATTAGCATAACGAATTAATGGATTGTCACTATAAAGTTTCCAAGATTTAGCATTCATTTGCCAGCCTGAGATGTTGACCTTTTGTACTGTGGTCTGGTAAAATTCCACACTGCATGGTAAAAGTCATTAAAGTGTCTGACCCGTCAGGCTCAATGCTAATTCTGTTATGGGAATCTGCAGGCTGAAACAGAGAACTGTACGGTCTGTAGTGTGGATGTTCTGTTTGCCTGTAGACACGTGAACACAATTAACAGTAATGAAGCATTGCAGAGGAATGTTTCGGAAATATGTTGCATCTTATCATACATTCACAGGCATTATGTCTTGATTACACTAACAACTGAAAGATTCGGCTTTTGGGGGAACTTAATTTAACATGTACTGTAAATGCTACAACCTCAAATTTATAAGTTGCATCAAATTAAGGCATTTTATTTCATAAAAAGGCAACAAAATGATTTAAACATAAAGCTGACTCTCTTTTACCTCATATTAAAAATGAAGTTGGAATATAGTTGATTAATTTTAATAAGTACTAAAATTTTTAAGAGTTGTTTTACTCTTAAAGGAATTTTTAAGGCATCTTTAAGGAATTGTGTTTTACTAAGAAGTTTTAAAAATGTGTAATTTTACTTTGACTTGTGCATTTTAGTGCAGACTTCAGTCAACCTGCAGCCACTGCAATAAGTTTATTTTTTCTTGTCTACGTGATTGACATTTACTCTAATGTGTCATCTACCATTGATCATTTGTTAAATTTACAAGCAGTGGTTTCTGTACCCATTTTTTCAGTAAATTTAAAACAAAACTATAAATAGATCATGGGGAAATTAAAATTAATTTAGTGTTATTTCATGTAAGCTTCTCTCAAAAAATAACGTTTGCTGTTTGTTAAAACAACGTATATAAAATGAGCTGAAACAACACAGTTCTTCAGGTTTATTTGTAACAATTTAATTGTTTTATGTTCAATCCACCTAAATATGTCAAAACTTACGGACTAACTTAGTCTCTTCATGTTGCCCCAACAGAAATTTGTGGAATTATGGAAACCCAGCATTTTTTAAAGTGTATAATATTAACCAACAGTGTTGGGGAAAGTTACTTTAGAAACTAACTAACCACCTGGGGATACTCGATCCAAGACCAGCGACGAGATGATCCCAAGGTTTCTATAATCCTGGACCAGGCCGTATCCTAAGCAGCTGCAGTGGTGGTCATGGAGGAGTGGAGAGCATGAGACTGATTCCTGTGACCATCCAGAGACAGATGAGTCTCGCTGACGTCCAGCTTCTCCAGCACCTAGACTGCATCTCTGCACAAGAAGCTTGGCCATTGGAGAAATGGTCATGCCCAACTGAGCCTGGTTTCTCTCAAGTTTTTTTTAATTCTTCACTTTCGCCAATTGGAGAAGTTTTTTCCTCTCCGCTGTCGCCACTGGCTTGCATGGTTGGGGATCCGTTGAGCTGCGCATCTATAGATTTGCTCTTCAGTGTTTGGACTCTCAGCAGTGAATATTAAACCACACTAAACTGAGCTAAACTGAACTTAAACACTGAAAACTGGACTGACACTGTTTCAATTACTATGACCTTCTATGTGAAGCTGCTTTGATCTACATTGTAAAAGCGCTATAGAAATAAAGGTGAATTAAATTTAATTGAATAGAAAGTAATACATTACAATATTAAATTACTTACCAAAAACTAGTTGTCTTATTTAGTTCTTTTTATGGTAATGCGTTATATTGCTTTTAAGTAACTTTTTCTGATCTCTTTCAGAACTTGCGGTTAATTTATTTTTTAAAAAAATTATAGAGAAACTCTGTAATTAACAACACTCTGTATAATCTTCATTTAACGAAAAAAAAAAAACATAAAAATGTATGTAGGATAATGTTATCTTTTGAAAACGTCCTGACCCCAGAGCTCTACATGCCATATATACAAATTAATGATAGTTTAAAGCAATATTTGCTACTTTTGTACTTTTTGTCTTGTGAAAAATAATGAAAATATTAAGAATCAATAATTTTAAGAATTAATTGTTTATTAAGATACACAACAATGTAAGTTTCTGCCATCTTAATTTCTGTCTGTTCCTACATTGCGTGCGGGATTCAACGTGACTACATTCATTTTTATTTTAGCAATTTTTTTAAAAAGTGAATTAACCAAACTAAAAAAGTAACTTATTACTTTTAAAGAGTATATTATTACTTAATTATTAAAAACATTAAATTAATGCATTTTACACTTTTTTTTAACTTTTTTTACTTTTTTATACTTTTCACGTTACTTAGAAAAGTAATATTATAACATAACTCCTGTAATGCATTACCCCCAACACTGTTAATCAGCATTAACACACAGAACCATAATGTAAAGTTAACATCAGCACAAACCACAAGTTCAGCTAAAGAGGGTTTAAAAGCCATATGTTATGTAATATTGCTGGTGAATTGAGTCATGCTGAATGTAAACTAGTCGAAACTACATTCCAGAAAAGCAGCATTTAAACTCTCATCAACAGTCAATAGATGATGACTTTCAAAAAATCGCACCCTTATTCTAACTTACATATTTCTACAGTGCAATATCCTATTACATGAACACCAAAAATTCTTTCATGGAAAAATCCCCTATAAATTACATTTCTCAGCTGCAAAATGTCACACTCGTGTATCAGCCAAAAATTTCACCCTGAAGGCAATTTGCCTACTATCAAGAGAAGAAAGGGATTTAGACCCTTTTCCTGTCGAGACCACCTCAAACCAGCACCACTCCTCAACAAACTGCCTGATCAAGAGTGAAGTGCTAACTTGAGTAACCAGATTGGCTGTTACCTAAGGCAGATTTCGTCAATGCAGCACAAGAGAACTGGCTTGTAACGTGATTGTCTGTGGTCTCTGGATCCGATTTGTAAATGCTAAATATTACTAAGTATTTTTCCAAGTATATTTTGGTCAGATAACCCTTCAGATTAACTGTCAAACAGTCAATGAGTTATTTGTGTAAACTTTAAAGGATTGGAGTAAAACATTAGGATGGTAGTAGTGATTGAGGAGCTGGAGAAGGAGAAAGACAGAGAAAGCAGTGGGGGAGGGTGGTGAAGAAAGGAGGGTGAGGTGTGCTGTGACATCCAATAACTATATTAACCCTTTACTTCCCACTGCCACTGATTCTCAGAACTTAAGCATTTGATTTACTAAACCTTGGGTTTTTAACCTTTTAGACTACAAAAGTCTCATGGTTCCCACAAAAATATTAGGTGGCAAAACTTTTTTTGAAAAGTCGAAAGCTATACCAAACTACAATAATGATTAAAAGTGTAAAATGTATGTTTTTACAGTAACTTACCTTTACTGTAAAACCCAACAGTCAACTTTATCAAATGAAATGAGTGTAGCTAACTCAATATTTACTGAAAGTAATTCTACTCATTTGAAAAGAGTTTTGAACTCAGTGTTGAAGGTAATGAGTTAATTAAATACCTCATTACTTCAGCTTAAATGGAGTAAGTTCACAGTACTCATATAGGGTTTTTTAACTCAAATGGTTTGTTGCAATCGGTTTCTTCAAACAGTTTGAGTTACCTTAACTTATTGGGTTTTACAGTACTCAGTTGGTTGAAAACGTGTGCGCGTGCTGATGTTTGTGAGAGTTTGTTTCCCAAAAAAAAGAAAAACAAATTGACAGCAAACGTTTGAATAGCACTTTGCTTTGTTGTAAAGTAATTATATTGTAATTTTAGTACTTTCTATTTTGTTTAATGTTATTTTTATTTGATGCTGAATGCACTTGAACATGCACTTACATGAAACTGCTGAGAACTTGTGGAGAACTTATGAATTAATGTGTAAACCAATTGAAATAGCACCAGAATTCTCCGTCATACATTGTAAAAAAAAAAAAGGTAAAATAACGGACGTTAAATTACAGACATTTACCATAAAATAACAGACGGTAAACTACAGAAACTTACCGGAAATGTAATTTAAGGATTTTTTTTGTAATTTAACATCCATTATTTTCCAGTAAATGTCTGTAATAAAAAAACATAACATCATGGATTTGTTTTTACAATTTACACAAAAATAAATATCTCCTGCAAAACCTCTGATTGAACTTTAATTAGCAAAATGCTAACTAAGCTTCAGCATTCAGTCTTTAAATTCATGTTTTGTTTTTAGATATACAGTTAGATATGGCCATTGTTGCATTCATATTGAACATAACACACTCAGTTAAATTGTAAGTGGACCCAAAACTCATATATTCACTGTTTATTACACACCAAGAGACACTTGGCAGCGTTTACACTTATTCCAATAATCCAAACAAACAAAACAATCGCACACAAGTTTATTTTAATCTAACCAAACCGGCCATGTTTAAACACACCCAAAGAACCACCGAACCAAATCAGTAACCAAACAACTTTAAATCCCAATTGTAACACTAACAGCCAAATTTGCAGCAACAAAATAGTTTGTGGACCAGTTTTGGCAGGTTAGCAAATCCCACCTTCTATATTATATGAACTCATTGACAGTCAGAGCTAAACAACCATCTCTCCACCCACTCCAATTCAGTCACATTCCTCTCCTTGCCTCCATCCATTTTCTGTCGTTCTCTGTAGACTCTCTCCCTATATGTCAACATCTCACACTATTGCGATCCATTTTAAGGCCTTGGCTAGCAGTATATTACAGGGCTCGAATGCTCTTTTTATGGCAGACACATCGGTAGTAGTGTACTTGCCCGTGCTTGAATTGCCTGAGTATTTCCCAGGAGATAATATGATCCCTTCAACTGAGAGGCCACATACATATGTGTGCCAAAACTCTGGCTCCAGTGAATGATGCTTTACTACCAGATTACATTTTCCACATTAGATCCAATTCACTCTTAAACCCTCAGGACTCAAAAAGGCCAGGTCTAGTCATTGTTGTAGACCACACAACGCACTCGCTGACCTCTCCGCAGGCTCATTTCCCCCAGCTGAAGCCATGTACATTCAGTATGTCCAGGACATCCGTTTAAAAAAAGCTACGGAAGCCATTTGAGGTTTATCAATTGTGTTGGGTCAAAACTACAGTGTGTACATTGTGGCTTGAACACCCCTTCCAATTATTTTACACATTCCATTTTCGTTGTCCACCTGATAATGATTTCCTCCAATTTTCCTCTTAGATAACGGCGGTATGTGGAAATAGATTGTTGTTTTGGTCATACTCTGATGTTTCTTTCACACTTTAGCCACAAAACTTCATGTGAGAAGATTACGAAATAAAAGCGGAAGTTCTTCACCTTAAGTCGACAGCTAAAACTGGTAAGCAAGAAGACATTGTGTGAATCCAGGCGCAAAAAATCTACTAAATAAACACTGGGTGAAGGGACTCTTGTTCTTTTTTGGTTAAATTTACTTTTTTAAACAAACAGAGGAGGAAATACTGGGCATTTAATTTTAGCATTTTTAAAAACAGAGTTAAAGTTATCATGTTAAAATACTATAAATAAGCCATACTACATAAATAAAATACTACAAAGAAGCCATTTGAAGGCTGAAATGTGTAAACACTTTAGTGCTTTACTGTCTGTTTGTCATCCAGCAGCAGGTAAGAAGTGTAAAGAGAGAGATTTCATAAGAGATAAGAAATGTGCTTATATTTCTGCTATCAAACACAAAAATAAAGAACTAACGAATCACACCGCACACTTCCCCTGTATTTTTGTCTGGTTTTCCAGTGCAAATATCATTTTTTTTACATCAAAATGACAGTAGATAAGAAACTTTGTTTTCTGATTTCAGAAATTTATCAAAATTAAGCAAGCTTCCCATTAAATCAAGAACACATATCAGCCAATGGGATCAGAAAATAAACTTCAAATGGTAAAGTATTTTTTATACCCCACTGACAGATTTTTGCTCCTCTTTTAAATTTCTTTTAAAATTCTTCAATTTTCAGAAAACAATAGCATCTTCAGTAAATGTACATTGATTTATAATAAATAACATTTTTATTGGAAAACAAAAATACTACTGAAGTAATAGTGTTTTTTTTTTTTTTTTTTGCAATGCATGCAGTATTTAATTACACAGATTTATGCATGTAAGACCTTCTGTTCTGACTTAAGACTTAAGACAACTAAGCTTTCAGTTTAACTTTTTAAGACCCACAGAAACCTTAAATTGCATGTGAATTGAATTGCACTTGAAAAGAGTAGCTTTGCAGTTACAGTTGTGATGGGCTCAGTGGGATAGCAAAGTGTCTGCTGGCTGTTTAAATGACTCCCAGCAGGTGAACATCCGTGTATTGATTACCTACTGTTTCATGAACACTTTGTATTGGGACAATCTGCTCATTTGACATATTGAATTTCATACAATAGTCAAGTATGTTTCAATAAATGATGCTAATAGTAAATAAATTACAAACTTTTGCTCTGATTTAACTTTGTAGAGTAAGAGTAACTGAGTAATTAATGCCCCTTTTTGCTGAATGCACAACACAGTTGCTCTTTAAAAGTCTTTACTGAATAAATCCTCGTGGCCAACTTCTCACAATTCAACGTGGAGCACCGTGTACCCTTACACATTGCGTAACAATTTTTGGATAGTTTGAATATTTTTAGCTCTTTATACACTAATTGGTTTTGAAAAGACTTCAGCGTATCAGAAGAATAATCAAGATGTAATCGCAATTCCTCCAAGGAACACACCGAAGAGTAAAGAGAATGAGAAAACACTGCAAGTTGACAAGTTACCTGTCAAGTTTTTTTCTTACATTGTCATGGTGGTTTAGCTTTAAAGAAACATTCCACACATCAAATCTTTTCGAAACAAACCCAACACAAAGAAACAGTTGCTTGTCCAAATTTTACAGATATTTTTTGGGTGGGTCCAGCAACAGTCAACAGAAAAAAAACTCTCAAAACATAGTGAGAGGCTTAACATATGCTGCCTTAAATTTGCAACCATGTATCTCCAAGAATAAATCAACTAGTGGCCTTTTATATCTGGCTCTAGTCCTGCAATTGGATATATGATACTAGCAAAACGTCATTTACAGTCTGCATAAAAAGATTTTCCTCTGCAGCTCTCAAACACACATACACACTTTCTCTATTATTCGAAGTCACATATAGCCTTTTCTTTATTACACTGTGGAGTAAAAGACAAAAAACAGTACAAACAAAAGAAAATCTCACTAACCTAAACAAATCTTCTAGATATAAAAAAGCCACTTAAATCTGCAATCAATTTGAATCAAATAGGAATTTGTATAACAGTAAAACAGGCTTGTTATAACACAATAAAGCTGTAATTACGTTAACCAAACTCTCCTCAGCCATTAAGCCTTTACTGTCAACTGCAGTTTGATTTTTATATCCCATGTGCTCAAGCAAGACAACAGATCTTCAGAAAAGAAAGACCCTCTCACCTTTTTAAATGGCTGTTGTTGTTTTCTCAAATACAGTGCTGGTGAAGCATTCTCTGAGAGCTTTTCTTGGTTGAGGTGTTGCGTTTTTATCCCAGTTGTTAAAAGGTTTAAGTAGAGCCCAAGAGAGAAAGAGAGAGAGGACGGTGTGGTTCTTCTGAAGAGAGTAAGGCAGGAGGCAAGGGTGGGAAGCACATGGAGAAAAAAAGCCCTGAAAGGGAGGGAGGGAGCTTCTCAATGCAGTCTCGAATTGCATGTGATGTCACGTACAACACAAGCCACTGTTGAACTCTCGTCATGCAGGCAACAGCTTTCTATTCAATGGCTCTTTGACATGGGTTTGTCTCTCATTCAGCAAACTGATGGAATGGCTTGCAGTCCAAAATGAAGACATATTTTCAGCTGGAAGTGTTTAAACTCTGAATTAAATGGGTGAAGGTGGGTTTGGAGATTTAAAGGGTTTCTCCTTCCCCTGTTTTCTTGGAGGGCTTCATGGAATTGTGGTCACAATAAGGATCAGATGTTTTTTGGAGTTGTAGTACAGTGCTCAGCATGATTGAGTACACCCCATTTTGAAAATGAATATTTTTATCCATTTCTCAGTGAATATAGGCAATGTATTTTGGTACATTTAAACAAAACAGATTTATTAAACAGATATATTTATTAAAATTATATTTTAGTCACCAAACATATTTAGAAATTGAACAATAATACAATTAAATTCAAGCTAATATTGTAAAGAATATATTACAACCTACAAAATTTCAACTAATTTTTAAAATTTTTTGCCTCTCCTGATTTTTCCTCTTTTTTTTATTTGTATTTAATATTTTTCTATAAGGCAAGGCGATACACAGTGGCAATTCAAAGTGCTTTTCATAAACAAGAATAAAAAAGACAAGTATAAGAAAATAAAAACAGTATAAAATGTGTTAAAAACAGGTTATAAAAGAATGAAAAAGAAAAGAAAGACACAACTGTGCGATCTGTCGAACGTAGCACAGTGCTCATTCAGTAAAGGCACAGCTCAACAGATGTGTTTTCAGTCTTGATTTGAATTTGCCTAATGTTGGAGCACATCTGATCATTTCTGGAAGCTGATTCCAGCAGCGGGGGGCGTAGTAGCTGAAAGTCGATTCACCCTGCTTTGACTGAACTCTTGGAATTTCTAGTTTTTGTGATCCTAATGAACTAAGTGATCTGTTAGGTTTGTATTCAGTGAGCATATCTGTCATGTATTGAGGTCCTAGGCCATTTAGTGATTGATAGACGAGTAGTAATACTTTAAAATCTATTCTGAATTTAACTGGAAGCCAGTGTAAAGATCTGAGGACAGGCGTGATGTGCTCTGATTTCCTGGTTCTGGTCAGAATCCTGGCTGCAGTGTTCTGGATGAGATGCAACTCTCTGACTGTCTTTTTGGGAAGGCCCGTGAGGAGGCCGTTACAGTAATCCACCCTGCTGCTGATAAAAGCATGAACAAGTTTCTCTAAGTCTTCACTGGAAACAAAGCATCTAATACTTCCAATGTTTTTGAGATGATAGTATTCTGATTTACTGACTGCTTTGACAGGACTACTGAAACTCAGATCTGACTCCAGAGTCACACCAAGATACTTGACCTTATTTTTTGTTGTTTGACCTTTAGAGCCAAGGTACGCATTCACCTTGAGAACCTCCTCTCTGTTCCCAAGATGCAAGGACTTCAGTTTTCTCTTTGTTTAACTGAAGAAAGTTTTGGCACGTCCAACTGTTAATTTCATCAATGCAGAGCGTGTCAATAGGGCTGTAGTCATTAGAGAGTAAGGTTAAGTAGATCTGAATGTCATCAGCATAGCTGTAGTAGGAAAATTAGTATAACATAAATTTGGGTGTACAAGTTTTTGGACCGTTATCGTAGGATATTTTGTTAGATAAGCTCCAGATTTGGCTTCAGTACTGACTAATCTAATGCATATGCACAAATATAACATTGTATAGCTTTAGTATTTTTTTTTTTTTAGGGAATGATATTTAGATAGGGTTTTAACATACATCTTCATTCCCAATATGTTATACTACTATAGGAACAATGGGTTTTCAGGCTAAGGAATGTACTAAGAAGATTATGAGAAATTCTTGAGCAGGAAAATTGATCCTGTTCATATACGAGGAGATTACTTTCAACATCATAAGAAATGGTCAATGAGTTCAGAAGCTATTATGATTTATATCATTAGAATGTCGAGACTTTCTTAATTTCTTGAATTAAACACTTGCCATTAAATTTACTTAAATTATATATAACAAAACAACAGTTTTTCAATCTATTACGTGAGATGTGTTCGAGCACAGAGGAGATTTAGAGAATGTAGGTGCAGATTTTGTTATAAATTGATATACTGAATAAAATGAAATGTACTAAATATTTTATTCACAAAATCAAAGTTTAAAAAAAACAGCACCACAGTAGAAAGGGGTAGTTCATCCAAAAATAGAAATGACCTCATCCTTTTATTTCCCTCATGTGATTTTAAACCCCTATGAGGTTCTTTCTTCTGTTGCACACAAAATGAGATAATTTGAAGAACATTGGTTGCTGGTTCCCACCAATTTCTATAGTAGGAAAACAAATTACTATGGAAGTCAATGGGTGCCAACTACCAGCCTTTATCTAAATATCTTATTTTGTGTGCAATAAAAAAATAACTGAAATATGTTTTGAACAAGCGAAGATTGTGATGATAGACATTTTATTTTTGGGTAAAATATCCCTTTAATGATTTTTAAAGGAGCTATGCCTACAGTGCAAATAATTCATATTTAAGTATTGCTCTTGTTTATATTGTTGTTGTATGTATTAGGTATATGTCTGTAAGTACTTTAAGAAACAGTAACTCTAACAGTAAGAAACAGTAACTCTCAAATTGCATTTGCACAGGCACATATGATGATGTGTGAATGCATTGAGTTAAAACTGACCTTGGTGATCCCAAATGCATTGGTGCTATGTCACATGATAAATCACCATATGTCGTGAGTTTGAACTGTGCTTTAGGGCAAGAAATGACTAAAATACTTATATTTCAGTCCTGGGTATACAAAGAAGCCAACTTGTAGAGTACTTTCAAATGTTTTAAATAAACAATAATGCTAGACTTTATTAATAAACTTTAGCATTTTTATAAATCTGTAGTGATCAAAGTGAATCAAGTATCAAATATGAATGTTCCGTAATGATTCAATATATAAAAAATACATCTAAAAATAAAGAATAGCAAAATATGGGCTCTTCTAAGGAATGGAGACAAGTCAGTCAACAATAAACTGTTTAAATACTGCAGATGTTTAGCTTAATTAACGGTTTGTTGTAAGAACAACATATTCCAGGACGCTGTGGATTATAAAAAGTCTTAATAGTTATCGTTTAACTTCATTCCTAGAAGATTACTATAAATCATTATACTCATATCCATGTCTCGAATCGTCTACAGACAGCTTAGTCTAGTACTGAAATTCCACACTAATAATATAAGTATATAATTAGCTTCTGCTTTCTGATCAAGCATGTGTCACTAATAGGACTGTTATGATCTGAATCATCTGATTTTCTCTCAAGCCCTACAAAAAAACATCTCAAACATTTCACTTTGGTCCTGGACAGCGCACGTGCTTACGCGTCGCTCTCGTCACGAGATCAAAACGCGCTCTGCCTGTCGGGAACTCGAGTTTTATCTGAGTAGTCCAGTACGGCTATCTTGAAGCTCTAAAACTCCACGTCCCATGATACACTGCGTCGGACACTCCTAGGTGATGACTTCCTCTCCAGAAAAAGCAGATTTTGAAGAGACAGACTGAAAAAAGCTATTATTTTGACACTCCGTTTTTGGTAAAGAATGCGGTGAAAAGTACAAAACGACTTGTTTGACTCTGCGTTTTGAAATGTAGCCATGGCAGCCGAACGGTCGTCCCGGTTTGCAGACCTGCACAGGCTGTAGTGAAAGCGATGCTGAGGGTTTGCTGAAGCCTTATGATATTCATTTGCCTTGTCCACGGTGGGGCTTTAATATTGTTACGGAAGACAGTCGAGCAGCACTATCTGATCTCGTTCCGTGATGGAAGAAGTCGATAGGATTTTAATTCACTCTCTAAGACAAGCGGGCACGTAAGTATCTTAGATCTAACAGGTCCCTTCAGTTGTGACAAGTCATTTCCTCTGGTGCTCAGTGGAGGGATTTGTATATCTTTGGTCGGGATAAAGTTATTTTATGTTGACATAATTGTGGTCGTGCTCTTCCAGAGACATTGACGAGGATGTTCAAAGTGTGAAGCAGTTCACCAGTGAGCTGATCGTGGAGGCGGTGGTCAGATGCCTTCGGGTGATCGACCCAGCAGTGGGCAATGGCCTGTCCCACTCGCTGCCCCCTGCCATGTCTGCCCGCTTCAGACTGGGCATGAGCCTGGCACAAGCCTGTCAGGTGAGAGACACACGAAGCCTAGATGTCATTCTGTGTGCTTGAGTCATCTTGACCCCTCACATCTGACTAAGTCAGCTGATAATCATTGAAAATGCATTACTGGTGGTGAATCAGTTCTGCTCTTTGTATCTGAAGTCTGAATGATGGTGTTATGTTATCGACATTCATAGTAAATCAATATCATCTTGTAGGTAAACAAGGGATTTTTTACATTTAATGATAAATTAGCAGATGTTTTTGCAACTAATAATTCATGAATGAATGAATCATTCAAATGACATTTATATGTGACACAAAAAAAAGAAATGTTTACTATTGTAACATTGTTTCAATTATATAAGTAATGGATATTATTGGTAATTTTGTCTCATTAGTTGCATTACTAGACAGGCGTATCTCTAGTTAGTTAGTTAGTTAACTTTATTTGCTTCTTGCAAATTTGCATTTGCAGCTTGCACTCACAGAGACAGCTGACAATTTCACATTTGACATTTATATAAATAAATAATTTTAAAACCTAAAGTACCGTTGAACCCCTGCTCTAAATAAATATTGAGTATACTAGCAATCAACTGTATCAATTCTACTAGGCAATTATGAGACTCTAGTTTGGTTGGAAATAATGGGGCATGGGTAAAATGTTCCACCAAAAAGAAAAAAAGGCCCACAAATTTAATCTGAATGAAAGCTCCGCAGATTCATTCACTCATGAATTAACAATTGCAAAACCACCCTCGTTAATAAATGTTTTAAAAAGTCCATTGTTTACCTACAAGATAATATTAATCTACTATTAATGTCAATACTATAACACCATCATTTGGACTTCAGATACTGGCAGCCGTCCCTCTAGTTAGTTAGTTATCTCTGAGTCCCCGTAGGGAAATTTCATTTGCAGCATCACCGAGACATCTGATAAATTCGCATTTGGCATTTATATAAATAAATCATTTAAAAACCTAAAGTACCATTGAACCCCTGCTCTAAATAAATATTGAGTATTTTGGACATCAACTGCATCAGTTCCACTAGGCAATTATGAGACTCTGCTTGGGTTGGAAATAATGGGGCAAGGGGAAAATATTCCATCAAAAAGAAAAAAAGGCCCACAAATGTTATATGAAGAAGGAAACCTACAGATGTATAGTTTCTAATATTTTCATGGGTGCTTTATGTAAGCCATGCTCTGTAATTGAGTGTTAAAAGCTGGTTTGTGAGTACTCAGTAGCATGTTGATTTAGCCATGATCATGAATCTTTCGGTTTAACTGACACAATACAAACATTTTAATGTAAAAATGAACCAAAATTCAGTTGCTAGCATTAAAATACATTTGTATTAGTCATCACCAGTAAAATGCCATTTTGTTGTACGTAACTCAAGCTAGATTAAACCAGATTAAACGCCAGACTTTGATATTCTTTTTCTTATACATAAGGTTGCACTAATAAAGAATAAATATGCCTACATTAATAATTGTTACCACATTAAAGCTATTCTTTGACTTAGTGCTTATGTCTTTGCCTTGTATGTTTAGGATGTGGGATTTAAAGGAGAAATTGGCTACCAAACATTTCTCTACAGCAATGAACCAGAGATTCGTTCTCTGTTCATGTTCCTGGTTGAGAAGCTGCCCAGAGAGAGTGCAGAAGCCTCGGACCAGCCTGCAGGTACTTTTAAATATTGTTTTCACACCAGTGTACTTGGCATATGCTTGATGTTAATATAAAATTCATAAATGTATTTATTTTCCTTCTGCGTCATCTTTTTTTTTTAAAGCTCATAAATGTAATCAGCAAAAAATAACTTGATTTTCCACCAACGTCATAGTTTACTCGTGACATTTATTGGTCTTCATCAGTCATTTAGTACTTTCTCCAAATCAACCTTTAGATATGCTTTCGTCTGACCAGTAAATCATTTATATTCTTCTTCTGCAGTTAACCATTTTATTCAGATTGTTGTATGGGGAAAAATATGTCACTATTTCTGTTGTTTCTGTGCAGAATTTTTTATGCTCTACCAGTTGCAATACAGATTGTAACATTGAAATTTAGATCTGCTGGTATGAAAGCTAGAAAAAATAAATAGCTACTTTGCATGCCAAAATTATTTCCTACAGTTAATATCTCAAGTTATCACGCAGGTTTGACTTCTCAGAGTTTATATCAACTGCTAAGTTTATAAATATTAAGTTTAAGTTCAGTTTCTTTTTAATCGATATATTAATGTTGTATTTATATTAACCACTGGACATATTTCAACCAGCAGGAGCCAACATGCATGAATATTTTTTTAAATTAATGTTCGTAATCTATCCTTTGCTGTAATAAATAGTGTAATAGTAATTTGCAATGATTTGCCTCAGTTTAAATGTGGAGTGACTCAAAGTCTCCTTTGCTGATTCTCCAACATCAGTAATGATTTTCTGCTTGTGTGATTATAATGAAGTGGTGTGGTTTGTGATGTGATTAACTAGGGTGTTAATATAAGAGCTTTAAGTGCCCAGCATTATTCCCAGCATTATTCAATAAACTAGAAATTATTTAGACCCCCTAATTATCCTGTATTATTTCAACACTTTTGATTGCTTTATATATTTTATTATCTTGGAAAGAATTCAAAGTCAACTCCAGTTAATAACTTGTTAAAGTAGTTAGAAAGACAGCTGGAAACTGGTTCAGACTCACTAAGACAAACGCATTTAGATTTTTCCTCCTTTTTTTCAGAGTAGTTTGCTTGCCTTTGTTTGGGCCATCACATGTTTTTTCCTGATTATTGAATTAAATGAATCTTAATAATGAGGCTAGTTTCTGAGAATAGTCCACATTTATCCCTCCTCTCTCAGGGAAGTCTGTGCTGTTGCAGAGAGCCATTGCCGCTCAAATTAAAGCGCAGTTGTCAGTGCCTTGGCTTCCTTCGACCTGTAGACTTCCTGTTCATCGCAAAACACAGGTACATCAACTTGAAATTCAGTGCTCAAACTAATGCACCAACATCTTTTAAATGCAATATTTCTTGTAACATGTACACATTCTAGTAATTCACTGTAGTAATACGTATACAGTTAAAATCTGAATTATTAGACCCCCTATTTATTTTTTTTTCCGCCAATTTCTCTTTAACGGAGAGATTTTTTTCAGCACATTTCTAAACATAATAGTTTTAATAAACCCATTTCTAATAACTGATTTATTTTATCTTTGCCATGATGACTGTAAATAATATTTGACTAGATATTTTTCAAGATGCTTCTATACAACTTAATGTGACATTTAAAGGCTTAACTAGGTTAATTAGGTTAACTAGGGAGGTTAGGGTAATTAGGCAAGTTATTGTATAACGATAGTTTGTTCTGTAGACTATTGAAAAAATATAGCTTAAAGGGGCTAATAATTTTGACCTTAAAATCATTTTTAAAAAATGAAAATGTTTTTTTTCTAGCTGAAATAAAACAAATACGACAATCTCCAGGAGAAAAAATATTATCAGACATAGTGTGAAAATGTCCTTGTTCTGTTGAACATAATATGGGAAATATTAAAAAAATAAGTAATCAAAGTGGGGCTAATAATTCTGACTTCAACTGAATATGTAAATTCAAAGTGAATCAAAAGTTTTTCTAAATTGTCCTAGAACAAGAATGGGTGTGTTCAATAGTTTTAAGACCGCTTTAATGAAAGGTGTTGATCCACTTGAAATGTTGACTACTGTAGTTACAGTTATGCAAATACATTAATTGACCATGTGATTCTGAGTCAGCTGACGCAATTATTCTTTTTTTTTCCCCCATAAAAGGACATTTGGTCAGAATAACAAATGTTTTCATTGTTGTGATTGACAATCAGGGTTACTCCACCAAATTGGATTTTCCAACTCTTCTATAATTAAAAATTAGGTTTAAGTAAACCTGTATAAACAATGAATATAATGTGGCTAAAAACATGACACCGTTTTATAGAACATACAGCTAGACAACAAGGTTTTTGTTTTACGTTTTGAAGAAATGTCATCATAATTAAACAGATAATCTGCATTACACAAATGTGATTGTAAAATCTTCAGAAACAGAATTTTCCAGTAGTCTAAAGTGTGTGTTTATATACTACCTGACAAAAGTCTTGTTACCCATCCAAGTTTTTGGAGCAACAAATAATAACTTATCTTTTAGTTGAGTATTTAGTGGCTTATATTAAAGGCAAAGGCCTCTAGATTATGCTTATTTTACCAAAATAATGTCTCTTAACAGAAATAATGTACAGTATAGACTATAAAGTCATGGTGCAGTGGAAAAAGGATTATTATTTTGTATGACTCCCATAAGCTTGGAGGACTGCATTCATACATCTCTGCAATGACTCAATAACTTATTACAAAAACACCTGGAATGGCAAAGAAAGTGTTCCTGCAGGACTCCCAGTTCATCAAGATTCCTTGGATTCATCTTCAATGCCTCCTCCATCTTATACAATATTGTTCATGTATGGTGACTGGGCTGGCCAATCCTGGAGCACCTTGACCTTCTTTGCTTTTAGGAACTTTGATGTGGAGGCTGAAGAATTTGCCCTCTCCTGTGGTTTGTAATATAATGGGCAGCACAAATGTCTTGATACCTCAGGCTGTTGATGTTGCTATCCACTCTGCAGATCTCTCATAAGCCCCCATACTGAATGTAACCCCAAACTATGATTTTTACTTCACCAAATTTGACTGATTTCTGTGAGAATCTTGGGTACATGTGGGTTTTAATAGGTCTTCTGCAGTATTTGTGATGATTGGGATGCAGTTCAACAGATGACTCATCTGAAAAATCTACCTTCTGCCACTTTTCCAAATGATAAACTAGAAGTCAAGTTATTTGTTGCTCTTACAACTGGGATCGACGACAGGACTTTTGTCTGGTACTGTATATATATCACCATGTTGCTCCAGTGGTATAGTTGCATCAACTTAAAAACATTGAGAACAATAAAAAAACATTTGAAATGGAGGGAAGTTTCTTTTTTTGACGTTTTATTGCTTTCATCCATACTGAATTCATACCTTCATCCATTCATATATTCATCTGTCATGATCTCAGAAATTGGATGGTTGTGTAAAGGAACCATGATGTTTTCAACAAAAGCACATGTTCAGTTACAGAGGTACATCTTCTATACTAACCAACTAACTGACATATGTATGTGAATGTAATTTTAGAGTTCTGGCCCCTGCCACAGTTTCCACGCCCAGCCGCTGAGCCTCCCATATTCACTGAAGGTCTCTTCCAGGAAACAGCCAAAAGGCAAGCTCATTTTTACTTGCTTAACCCAACAAACCCCTATAGATTTGCTGTGATACGTCTTCTACATTGTGGTATTGTCCATGTTGGCACTTGCCCCTGAAGTGTGACTACCCCTTTGAGGAATCTGACAAAAAACAAATTCAGCTCTTATGATTCATCCATCTAACATTAGTATGTTTTTGATGTTCTTTGTGAATTCTCCCAGAGGTGCAAGAATACTGGAGGAATTATTTGTTGCCTGTGACCGCCCAGCCTTCCCAGCCTGCCTCAGTGCCAGCGTCCCTCTTGGAGAACCACATCTCTGAACTCAGTGCCGCTCAGGAATGGGAGAGTGAATGGAACAGCCAAGGCCTCCTGTCCAGACTCACACCAGAGGTTTTTCTCATTCCCCATTCAGTTTGAAATGGAGAGTTCAAAACAAAAATAAAATTCTGTCATTATTACTATTTTAGGTTATTGTTCAGGCATCTTGACATCCGTCATAGTTCTTTAAGGCATTCATAAAGGTGTTGTTTTAGTATTATTTTTATATTATAGCATATCCATTCATTTCATTTCATTTATTCTTTTCGTTGAAAAATATATTTTGGTTTACTTTTAATTTAAGTAAAGGATGTCTAACTTTTTTTTATAATCTATATCTATATTATGCAGCTGGAAGGGCATCTGCCACATAAAACATATGGCAGAGAAATTGGCGGTTCATTCCGCTGTGGCTACCCTAAATTGTTTAAACTTATAATATAAATAAAGTATAATATTTATAATTTTTTTTTTTCAGATTAGTTTCTGTCACCAATGAAAACTTTTTGTTAATTGAGTCATCAGACAATTTTTGTGAGATACTTTTATATTCACTTACAGGTTTGTCAGCCCATTATATATATATATTTAAATTTGTTATAATGTAAAATCAAAGTCAAATAGGTTTTAAAACCACATGGGGCGAGAAAATAATGTGGGTAAAATAATTTTACTTATAGGAGAACTAAAAACAACTTAAACAACTGATGACAGAATTCAGATTTTTGAGTGAACTCTCACTGCAAAACACTTTTGTATGAACATTTCATTGTACACTTTATTAAAATCAGTCATCATGCAATGTTTAAAGATGCTGAAACCTCAGTGCATATAAATATGTAGTCATGGATTATTAATATTTCTTATTCATATTAGTGCTGAAATATTTATAGATAATATGCATTTTTGCACTTGATTTGAATGATTAACATTTGTATTTTACTAAAACTGAATATTATATGCCTTTAAAAATGGTTTTGAATTATAATTTCTTAATTCGAATTAGAATTTTTTTAACTTGAGTATTGAACTTCTGAATTTTAAGGCAGATTTTTGTAGACATGTTTTCAAACTTTTAAAGATTTTTTTTTTGCAGATATCCAGTTTGTAAAAATACTGTTTCAAGTGTTCAAGATGAAGAAATCCAGAACATCAAATTCAATATTCTAAAATTCAAAACCAGAAATTCAGATGAATGAGCACAGAAAGTGGGTCAGGGGTCATCAACAGGAAAGAGTAGATAATCACAGAAAGTCAGACCAAGCATTGGGCCAAATACAGAGCTGCATGAATTCAGGAACAGTCTAGGAATTCAGATCAAAGACATTTTTTAAAAAAATAGGTCTATAAAAGTTCAACTTAAATAAAATCACTTGTCTTAAATTTTAGATGTTCAATATTATGAAAGATATGAAATTCAAATGAAGAAATTCATAACAATTTTTTAATTGTCATAAAAAATATTCAGTTTTATTAAACTACAATTGTTAATAATTCAAATGAACACAATTCAAATTCAGATTGTTTTGGCGTATTTTAAGTTATTTTTAAGCCTAGCCAATGATAAATATGTGATTGTGAATGCAATCCAAACTATGACAAGTATCATAGTTTACAATATGTATCATATCAGTTTTTTAATGGGGTACATGCATAGCTAGTGTTTTTCTGCTACGAAAGAATTTCTGGCGAAAAGTTCATCTGAATATTCTCAATTTCATAAGGTTTCTTTTACAGCATCAATGTAGTACTGTAATTAACTTAAAATCATTTAAATAGACTCAAGTATTCATTTAGTTGTTTAAACACGAGCGCCATCAGGAGCAGCAGGCGAGCGTGGAAACTCCATTGAAAATACTGTGGAAAGTTAAATTTCCATATTTTAAAGACATGGTGGGGACAATGGAATTTAAGTCAGTGCTTCTTGTCTGATCAGAGGCTCATTATATATTGTATATCAATCAGGCACTGAAGATAATAGATTTTTTTAAAAATCAGATCTTAAACGTGGCTGTTTTGTAATGGGATGACAGTTCACCGGAAGTGCTTGAGCTGGCTGACTGAAAATTTGAAGTCTGTGTGCTTATATCCCATTAAAGTATTGTATTAAAGTTAGATGTATTAATAGTCTATTGTAATGATATATGTAATATAATAGCTTAATAAACTGGCAGCAGTTTAAGTTAAATTTGACTTTAATTTCAGCCTCAGCATGACGTCTCTCTGAGCACGACGTCTCGGCTCCCCGTCTTGATAATAACACTCGCATGTAAATATTTTTGCTGCCGTTCTGCTCTTCTTGATGGCGTCTCTGTGGTAAAGGCATGTATCAACACGAGGATGGAGCACAGAGATGTCTTTCACAGCAGTGTGATATTCAGCATGTATGTGTGCTGTGAGTGTACTGCTGCCCTCTCGCATCCCAGTTCCACATTCTCACCTCACCTGTCCTCCAATTCACACTGCCCTATTGTCTGACCTCCAGACGCCCTCCAAGGGTCCGGCATGTATTTTTAAGACGCATTGCTGTTTCCACCTGGTAGTAACATGTTATGATTATGTTAACGAGGATTTGATTTAATGTCTTCTCCTGAAGCTGGTCAGATTTCCTTATTTTGGTGCCTTGTTGAACTCACTAGTGTCTCTTATGTCGTCAAAAGTATTTTTATATTTATTGAAGTCAGAATTTAGAAATTACATGATTTAACTTGATCATGGTTTTTTCTCTATTTTTTAATTTAATTAAATTTTGGCATGACTTGTAAAGTATTGCAGATTACATAAACAATGAATAAAATCCTAAAGTGATTTATTATATAATACATGTATAAAAAAAACACACACAATTAGAATTATGATAAATTTATACACTAATAATAAAAAAGACTAATAGGATTAAAAATTTAATGAAAAAGAAAAAATATTAATACAATATAATAAAATTCAATACAGTGTGCAACTGTATGTCCATTCAGGTGGTTTGTAATAATGTTTCTGAATAGTAATGTTTTTCTCTCTCACTCTGTGTGTGTGCAATGTCTGCATCTCCTGTCACTCACTCAGCTGCTCTCTCATTCAGTCACTTGAAGCAGTTTGTCATGGCGTTACGGCCCACCACAATTTCACTTTGTCTATTTACCCAGAGGTTACAGTCACTAAGTTGGCTGTTGATGCTGTGATCTTCATGCTTGTTTTGGACTTCATCTGTTTAAAGATTAAGAGCAAACACAGTAGAGGACGATCTCGTACATTATTATTGCATCTCTTAATATCTCCACTTGCAAATGTGTGAGTTTTCTTCTTTGTAACATATAAGCTAAATATGTCAATCAGTAACAAAATAAAAAATCATGTTAGATTATAGAAGCATACAAGTAGCAAAATTTCTTTAAAAAAATTAATATGCAAAATGGCAATGTGATATATGTAAAATGGCCAACCACATTTACAAGCTGTTTGAATATTTAAATTTAATTACATTCTAAGTTGCAAAATTAAATTGGAAATGTATTACCCAATTTAAATACAGAAATACATTCCCATTTTACATATTCCCATCATTTTGATTAATTTTGCCAACCGACAAATGCCACTCGTTAACCCAATATTAACCTTTAACTGATCAAATTAATAAAAAAATGATTCTTTAAAAAAAAAATACAAAAAAATGGCGTGTCTATTTTGTGTCTGACACATTAAATATTGCATTTTAAAATACTGATTTATTTTAACATTTGAACATATTAACAACAGAACATGTTCACTCGCATGCAGTGTTTCCAACAGCACAGAAAAAAGAATAATCTAATCAAAAGAATAAAATAAATAGTCCTGCACTCTCAGAAATAAAGGTACACAAGCTGTCACTGTGGTGGTACTTTTTCAAAAGGTACGCATTTATACTTCAAGGGTCCATATTGGTACCTCAAAAGTATATATTAGTACCTAAAAATTTTAAGAGGAACACTTTTGTACTTTTTAGGTACTAACATGTACCCTTGAGGTAACAAAATAGACCTTTTAGGTACAAATTTGTAACTTTTGAAAGGGTACCACCCCAGTGACAGATCGTGTACCTTTATTTCAGAGAGTGTGCCCTAGGTATTTTTCACTTAAATGAGTGGTTAGTGCGTCGACACATGCACTCCGGTGCTCACGGCGACCCGAGTTCAATTCCCGCCTCGTGGTTCTATGCCGATCCTTCCCCTCTCTCTGCTCCCCATGCTTTCCTGTCAATAATCTCTACTGTCCTGTACATTAAAGGTGAAAACCCCGAAAAAATAATGAAAAAATAAATTAATTAAAAAAATATATGTTTATTTAAAAAAATTTTTTTTATATCAGGCTACCTCAAAACCATCGCTCTGGAAAATATGCAGCTAATTAATTCTCCGCTGTTATTCTTGTATCATCAGTTATTATTTTGAAAAAGATGTCTTGAGAGTCTGGTTTTACCTTAGAGCTTGTGTGCTTTTATTACCTCTCTAACTCGTGGTTCATGCTTCGTGTGATGAATGACGATGACAAGGCTTATGTCTTGACTTTTTGTAAAGTTTAGGCTACTGTAGCATATAACAATTTAGTTGTTTACATATGATATTGCATTAATTTGCATACATGTTTTATAAGCTATAAAATGAACGCCTCAGTTTGGTGCAGAGTTATCATTAGGCAGAAATCAAGAAAATTTTTGCATTTGCTTGATTCGTAGATTATGTTGGCTATTTATATTGTATAAGTACTATTAATAGCTGTAATTTTTCAAATAAGAAAAAAGGTTGGTTTTACACTAAATCATCAAAACTTTAGCCTATTTGTGGTATTTATGAGCGGTGCTGACTTGTTTCCAAAGCAGCGCACATTTCAGAAAGTTTTGTTTTGCGGCTTCTTTCTCCAATTGTGCAAATAAACAGAAGTATTTATGACGCAGATTCAGGACAGAGACTATCAGCATCAGTGCTGGTTTGGCATCAACTCCTCTGTGTCAAACTGGGATCAACAATATTCTTCTTTCATGTCTGTAGGCACATGCAGTTGCACGTGTTATTTATATATATATATATATATATATATATATATATATATATATATATATATATATATATATACGTGTATATATATAGCAATAACAATAGCAATTGATGTTTGATACCGTTTTTGGTATCACTGAGAATTTGTCACATCATATATATACCAAAAATGGTATCAAACATCAATTGCTATTGTTTCAAAGTTCAAAGAAGTTCCTGTATCGTGACTACTCCTCTTGTCTGTTGTTGTTTCAGGAGTACAGATCTCGAAAGAAAGCCCGGCTGCAGAAGCGGATCGAGGAGCAGCTGAGAACGGCAGCTCAGCCTCGTCCAGACACACATGGAGCCATGCGCTCCACTTCTGACCTCGCAGAGCTGCTGCAGTCATTCGGTGGAGCTTCCACAGGGGGAGATGTGCTGACCAAAGGCACACGCTTCACCCACACTGAGAAGTTCACCTTCACACAGGTACATGTCAGATAGTGTTTGCTCACACTGTGATGTGCCAGGAGCCCCACACTTACTGGAAAATCCAACGTTATGTAATTCCGCTTTCCAGTGATATGGAAAATATCATACATGTGAAGGAAAATACAATATAATTACAGGACTGTTATTAGCTTTTTAGTTTTTGGGAAATTTTTACATAAGCTATCTAGGCATTGAAACGTTCCAGAAAAACATACTGAGATCCATCAAAAGAAATGTCTATTTTTACTATGTCGAGTAAAAATAAAGTGCTGATATGTCTGTATAGGCATTTTATGTATTGACTGACTGTAAACGTGTTGCTCGCAACAAAAATAGCTGCCTGTCAGTAGACTGTCATGTAATCTAGGGAGAGACAGATGTAGACAGTATTAATAGTCCTTAAAATATGCTTTCTCAGCAGTACTGACTTTTAGATTTTATTTCTATTTGTGTAATAGACTGTACTACATCATTATAAATATGCCTTTCAAAAGAATTTCTTATTACTATTAATAAGATGAGGATGAACAGAAAAAACAATTATAAAAACATAATAATTAAAAAAAAATTGAAAACATGATAGTAATGTTATTATTCTGAAGGATGTACTTGTACAGTCTCATAAATTATGACCTTTCAAAACATTCATTCATTCATTCGGTTATTTTTTTATCGGCTTAGTCGCTTTATTAATCAGAGGTCACCACAGGGGAATGAACCGCCCATTTATCCAGCATATGTTTTACGCAGCGGATGCTGTTCCAGCCGCAACTCAACACTGGGAAACACCCATACACGCTCTTAAACACATACACTACGGCCAATTTAGCTCATTCAATTCACACATAGCAAGTCTTTGGACTGTGAGGGTAACCGGAGCACTCGGAGGAAACCCACACCAACACAGGGAGAACAATATGCAAACTCCACACAGAGATGCCAAATGACCAAGCCGGGGCTTGAGCCAGTGATCTTGCTGTGAGGCAATCATGCTACCCACTACGCCACCGTGACGCCCTTTCAAAACCATTTATTATTATTATAATTAATTATACTCAAAATTATAAATAAATAATAATGTTTATTATGCCAACTAATACAGTACAATACAGCTTTAAAATGTATAAATAATCCTTTCAAAAGACAATTATTTATTGATTATTTTTACTTATATGCATCTGCTTAATAGTTATTTGACATCTAAAAAGTCTATTGGTTTATTCCATTCAAATTAATTTTATATCTTTTATCATTTCTTCCTCATTGGAGTCTGTGCCAGTGTTTCTTGATGTTTAGGCTTGTAACTAAAAAGCTAAATGAATGTTTAACGGAAACTGTTTGCTTAGGAACCGGAGAAAGCCGTCCAGCAGATGGCAGCAGCAGCAAGCGCTCTCCCCAGCTCTCAGCAGTCAGAGGAGGATCTAAAGGCTCAGCAGGAAGCTGAACTCTCCGCTCTGCAGCAACAGTTGCAGCAACTCTCTGTCCAAATGGAAGAAGTGGGTGGAGACATAAAGCAGCTCACAGTGTCCATCCAGCAGGTAATGGTCACTCAGAAATGTTGAGGGCATCTTAGATCCCCACAGTGTGAATAATTATGTTGGCAAAGCAATTCGGGGCACTGTATAGGACAGGAAGGACCTTGGCTCACTCGTGGTGACATGAAGACATTCTCATTGCACAACATCACTACTCATTTTCATGAACAACAGCAGAACTGATGTTTTTAGACATTACTTATTTAGAGGTTATTTAAAGTACAATATAGATATAATACGTTAATTGTTTCTTATACCCACAATATTACTGCCACGAATCAATTATAAAAATCCATTTGATTGTCAACTCATTTTAATGCTCTAATTCCTTTTTAAATTGTTATTGGTTGCTAGTAAAAAAAAAAAAAACTAGGAAATGGAGAAGAGCCAAAGAAGAGAGGATAGTGATTGTCAAAGATATATTTGATATGGAGAAAATGATCTTTTTGTCTTAGACAAACTGTGGATATATTTGACAAGAATTGGTCGAAATGGTTATTGCATACAGGTAAATTGATGGTGTGTAAGTAACTATGGAGTGTTACGCAATGAGCATGACATTTTTGTTTCCCTATATGCAGAATGTGAGGTATTTACTGAGCATTATAGGCTTAAAGCTGCTCTACCATATATGCTTGTTTTTTTTCTGCTGGTCCTATTCATTACAATTCTTTCCCACTTTTATTGCTGACGGGATTGTAAGCCCTGTCAAGAATGTAACCGTATAGCTGTCATTAAAAAAAAGACATAACTATGTAAGAATTTTGTAAAAGCTGTAAGTGGCATCTCTGGTGACCTGTTTGTTCTGTTCTTTAAATATTTGAATTGTTAATTATTCGTTTGGTTAGTTAAAATAATTTTAAAAATGTGTGTGTGTGTGTAAATATACAGTTGAAGTCAGAATTATTAGCCCCCCTGTTTATTTTTTTCCCCCTTTTCATTTTAACGGAGAGATTTTTTTTTCAGCAGATTTCTAAACATAATAGCTTTAATAACTCATTTCTAATAACTGATTTATTTTATCTTTGCCATGATGATAGCACATAATATTTTACTAGATATTTTTCAAGACACTTCTATACAGCTTATAGTGACATTTAAAGGCTTAACTAGGTTAATTAGGTTAACTAGGCAGGTTAGGGTAATTAGGCAAGTTATTGTATAATGATGGTTTGTTCTGTAGATTGTCAAAAAAAAAATTGCTTATAGGGGCTAATAATTTTGACCTCTAAATGGTGTTTAAAAAATTTAAAACTGCTTTTGTTCTTGCCGAAATAAAACAAATAAGACTTTATCCAGAAGAAGAAATATTATCAGACATACTGTGAAAATTTTTTTATTTTGCAATATATATTGCAATATAAATACAATTTCACCAGATAACTTAATATCTCTATTTGGAGAGAATTTATAATGTCAGATTGATTGGAGTGATTCTTCAGTGGAAATGCATCTCCATAAAATCTAATAAACAATGTTTTAAATTTTTGTTGGACACATTTTTGTTGTGGTCGGTGCTATTTGCGGTGCATTTCTGTATTTACATGTGTTGTGAGTATTTTCATGCATAACAATCTATAAATGCAATCAGGAAAATAATATAATGGAAAAAGTGTTTTATCGTTTCTCGAGTCTAACAAGTACTATTCAAGTACAGTAACTGAATGATAAGAATAAAAATAATTCAATAAAATTAATCGTAGTTAAGGTTAAAAATAGTGCAATTTCTTATACCTGAATGCTTTTAAGGCCATTATACAATCACAGGCATCAAAAACACATGGAAATGATCAATTATAATACAAACGCAACGTTGCATATGTCCTGCAGTGTTACTATTGTGAATGATCACATTGCTATATCGATGCTGAAACTATATATTGTGCCGCCCTAATAGACATTATATTGGATGCATAGTAATTCACACTTTGTATTGCATAATTAATGATGTAACAATTTTAACATGGGGAAATATTTTTTAATTCTTCCCTGAGGTAATAAATAAATGCATTACTTTTTTTTAAAAACTTTGCTGACACTTTTTCTTGTAGGTGACAGATGAACTGCAAACGAGAGAAGTGACTAACGCTGAGAGGGAGAATTCAGTCAAAATGAAGAGACAGACCATTGACCTTCTTCCTGACGCTGAAAACAACCTGCTCAAATTACAGGTACACAAATCACGCCACGTACACATCTGCCATCATGAGGGAAAACAATAAAAGCTGGCATAACAGCACAGTGGAGCACAAAGAAAGTGCATATAATGGCCTGTGACTAATGACATGTTTGTGTTTGTCTGTTCCGTGTGTGTGTTTGTGTTTTGATAGAGTCTGGTGGAGTCCAGCTCTAAACGAGTGGTTCAATTGGCCTCACAGTGGGAGAAACACAGAGTCCCGTTGATTGATGAGCACCGCAGGCTAAAAGAGCTGTGCAGCAACAGAGAGGTGCCTTGTGTTCTCTACCCATACAGAAAAAAACATGTCATATGCGCTTCTGTCTGGATATGGTTTTTCAATCATTTTAGTTACTTGTTTATCATCTAAAAACTGGCTGGTTTGTTTATCTTTCATTTGTTGTTTTGAAAATAACTAGTAATTTAAAAATGTATCTAATTTTTACGTTTATCAAATTTTTTTCTAATAATTTTAATCTAATTTTTAGGGCAAACCTTTAAGAGCTGCTCCAAATGTTTTGAGCAATTTTTTGTTTTTCTTGAAGGGTTGGCTTATTAATCCATATGTTTACAATTGCTAAAATTCATTCATTCATTTTCTTTTCGGCTTAGTCCCTTTTATTAATCTGGGGTCGCCACAGTGCAATGGAACGCCAACGTATCCAGCATATGCTTTGCGCAGCGGATGCCCTTCCAGCTGCAACCCATCCACAGCAATATCGCATTGTTAGGAGTATGATATGGCATTTAGACAACAGTGCAACGGCATAATAGTTTTTGAGTCTCAAAAACCCTTTTGTAAGAGGAACTACGTTCTTTCGCCATTTGTTCACATCTGCAGCTGACATAAGAACAGCAGAAACCGTTGCTACTTCACAAATGTCACTTTAGAGCTAGTATTTGAATGATTCTCTAGCGTAATTTCAAATATGATGACAAAACAGGTTATTTTGCTGACATTTTAAGATTATAAGGGTGAACAGCATGAGATGCCATCTCTCTACAGAGATTTCCCAGTATTTCTAAGTTGCAATCAGGAGATCACAATAATTAACCCCGAATGAGCCAGAGCAGAGCAAACGCTACCAGATTACTATGGTATAAATACAGCACTATGAAATACAAAAGAGAGAGATCGACCTAGAATGTCACTTACCTGTACTGTAAGGATTTGTTCAGCTGTAGTACGCTGAACAAATGCTGTTTTTCCTCCCCTAAGGACTTATCACTACCATCTTTTCTCTGCTCAGTTTGGCAAAGAATAAATATAAGTATAAATATTTAAAATGGGCACTATCCTTATAAATAAACTGCATAGTTGCAATCAAAACAACTACATTCCCGCCTTAAAAAAACCCTCAAAAGTACATTACGTTGTCCAACAGCTGCAATATTTGTCAAACTGTAGTTCTCTGCGTGCCGCTTCTGAAGGCAGAGTAATACACAAAGTTGAAGAGGCTGTAGGAGTACTGATATTACTGTAATATCTCACAGCTATCAGCCAATTAGATTCGAGAACCAGACAGAACTGTTGTAATATGTAATATTATGATTACATAACTATAAAACTTGATAGATAATAAAACAATAATGAATTGAAACATTAAAAAATAAATAATGATATAATAACAAAAACAATATTAATAATACAATAAAATTTGATACATATTTAAAAACACACAATTTACATAATATTCATATATGGTTCCAAAGGATGGTGGAAGTCCTTCTACTTGCCATTGATGATATAAGTTGGTCTCTAGCTGTGTTTTTAAATTTAATTTATATTATTATATTTAACTATGACCATGTCATCAATCTTGTATTTTGTCTGAAAACAAACACAGTAATCTAATCTTTTGTTGTGCATAAAAGCCTGTCATTACAGTATTGAATGTATGTTTATTTAAATGACAGTATTGTGATGTAGGTATATTTAGTAGGAATATTTAGTCATGAAGTCAAAATGATGACCTTTAATTCATAGTCTGCATTCCTGCTATGTAAACTTTCACCCTAGTCTGAGTCCTCCAGGAAGCTGTCAGAGATCAAAGACCTGCATGACAAAATCCGACAGTCTGCCGAGGAGGCCAAAAAGAAGGAAAGCCTGTACAAGCAGCTGGTATGAAGACATTTTTATTTATTTATTTTTACCTCTGAGCTCTACCTTCCAATCATTCATGAAATCCATTTACCACTTCCACCATGTTCTGACCAGCCACACAAACAAAAATAAGTGCAATAAACCACCTGTTCCATTGTAATGAGTTTATGTCCTCATTAACCCCACCCCCTTTCAAATATAATTGGTCCAAAAAAATACACCTTAATATATATATATATATATATATATATATATATATATATATATATATATATATATATATATATATATATATATATATATATATATATATATATATATATATATCTCAAACACCAGATACAGCCTTATTGTGTCATGGTATGTGAAGAGACAAATGTATGTATTATCTAAAAAAGCATTTCAGAAGTTAAGTTATTATTATTATTTTATTGTTTGTTGGTTTAGCATTCAGCTTGTTTAAGTTCTCCCCCTCCAAATGTTTTTTCCCCAGCTAACAGAGTTTGAAACGCTGTCTAAAGATGTGTCTCGCTCTGCCTACACCATCAGAATCTTGGAGATCGTCGGCAACATAAAGAAACAGAAGGAGGAAATCACTAAGGTCTTTGATTGAATTCAGCCTTTATCTAGCCTGCAATAAAATACTTCATCTTGAGTTCATGACCTTTGTCTGTTGACGTTAGCTTCACATTTGAATTCGGCAGCTCTTCTGAAGGTTTTTGACCTCTGACCTTATTAATCGACCCCCTGCAGATTTTGTCGGACACAAAGGACTTGCAAAAAGAGATTAACGGCTTGACGGGGAAACTGGACCGAACATTTGCCGTCACAGATGAGCTGGTGTTTAAGGTCTGTCATATGAATTACAGTCTTTAAAAATGATTAAGTAAAGGTGTATAAGCTACCATTTGAAAGTCTGGTGTATAGAAGATTTAATCTTTTTGAAAGAAGTCTCTTTATACAATTAAAGAGTAAACAAACACCACCAATATTGTGAAATATTATTATTCAAAATATTAATATTATATTATTATTTACAGTTAAATGTAAAATGATCATTTAATTTTTTTTGTTTCACATTGGTGCCCATGTTGAAATTAGTTATTTCAGTATTTAAATTTAGTTTGCTACCGAACATAAATTACTTGTTGAATCTCAGGTATTTCATGCAATCTCATTCTCTTAAACTCTCTAACTCTTTTACTATTTAATAATTTTTTTTAAAAATACAGGACGCCAAGAAAGATGAATCTGTCCGCAAATCCTACAAGTATTTGGCTGCTTTACATGAGGTACGTGTGAGTGAATGTCATGAAAAAGTTAGCAAATAAATATATAAGATATACAATGTATTTTGAAAATGTATCTGGTCTTAATTGATTTTATAAATTTCTATAGTTTAGTCTAGGTATAAAATTAATTGTAGTCGTAAATGTAGGCACTGTGTTGAACACTTTCTTGTCATGAGTAGGGCCAGACAGAATCTGCGGATATTTTTTGCAATTTCTGCTGAGAATTTTGTCAAAAACCTGTGGATTTATGTGAATTATTTTGGGAGTATCGTAGCTAAAAACTTAATACATGAAATAAAACATAATGTTTTAACTTTTATTTAATGTTTACAATACAAATCCAATTAGATCCACTTATTTGTTAAACAAAGCAAGTCTCGCATATAATATATGTACTAAAAAACAGAAATTATTACTTTACAAAATGTATTGTAAGTAAATTATATGAATATTTTCATATTAGTCAATAATATTACTGAAATTAAGTCATACATACATATGAACAGTGACATGTCTTGTGTATTCTATAGTCTTTGGCTCTAGTCATAAGCAATGCTTTAGTTCCTCTGTTTAACATCTAAAACACACTAAACACAAAAGAGTTAACAGCCTTTAGCGACTACGTGCTTTCAGCATTTTTTCATGCAAGAGAATTTTCATTTTAATCATTTTGACATTTTTGTGCTCCTAGAACTGCACTCAGCTGATTCAGACCATTGAGGACACAGGAACCATCATGAGAGAAATCCGAGATCTGGAGGAACAGGTGCGAGACAAACCAGTATTTAGAGGCACTTTCATTTGTCAAGACTTAAGCAAACATGCCTCCATGTCACTTTTCTACTGTGAGAAAGTAGGTCAGCTTCTCAGACTGTTCTGACTTGGTGTGATAAGTCTTTTGTAACTCATTGAACTTGCAGTTTTGACGATCAAAACTTCCTATAGACTCGCATTGACAGATTGATTAAGAGAGCACAGACTATGGAGCGCAACTGTCTGGTTTCGGAAGTTATATCATCATTCATTTATATATTGGGAAATTGATTTTAAACAATCACTGATAAACCTTTAAAACAGACCTTATGAACTCTTAGGGTGTTAATCGATTGTATATGCTTTGTTTCTTTTATTTAAACTTATGAAATGATTGTTTAATAGTAGCCTTCAGGCAGAAAAACTATATTGCACATGATTTAGTGCAGAAAATTACAACAATCAGAGTTGCTGAATTATGTATTTACAACTATAGAAAAAAAACATTTAAATTCACAATTTCTCAGAATGTACTATTTATGATTATTTGTTTTTGCATAAAATAAAAGTAGTCCTGTGGTTTAAGACATAATTCTATTCATTTTTATAATCAGGGATGGGCAAAAATACATTAAAATGTATTTTAAAATAAAATACCTAATACATCAATTTTACATGTATCAAAATAAACTACAAAATACAGCAGGTACTAATGTATCAAAATAAAATACTGTATTTTGTATTTTAAAAATACTTGAAAATACTTTTATCGACACTGTAGGATTTGTTTGTATGTTGTTTGTCTTATTTTCTTGCCATCTACATTTTCTAGCAATCCATCCAAAATAACTATTATTTGCACAGTTTACTCCTTCTCCCAAGAATTTCTTAGTTCTTCTTTAACCAAAAGTGTCTCAGTTTTCCCAATTTGTGAATGCTGATGCCGAATTGTACACTATTCTACCATAACATAATTCAGGTCTTGGCATTGTGCTGTATATTATTTTCTATGATTGTGGACTTGCTCCCAAATATACCCATGCCATTTGTCAGTTATTTTCTTTGTGTGCATAATTTTCATCCAAATACTCCAAGCATTGACCGCCGCCTCCATCAATTTTGTGTTCTGATCTTAAGCCTAGGCAAATATCTGAGAAAGCATCAATCAGAGGCTGCATCTTTATGAAGTATTTTACAGTATTTTAAAAATAGAAGACACTATAATATTTTGATACAAAATATTACCACATTTTCATAAACACCGTCAAATACGAATTACAAAATACTGTTTTCTATTTGAAATACGTATTTAAAAGACATGTATCGTAAATACTGGCCATCCCTGTTTATAATACACAATATCAATGTTTGAACTTCGTAGCAATCAGAAACATTTTGTTATTATAACAATTTTAGTTTTCTGAACGAAACTACATAATTGACATAATTTTTTTTACATTTGGAATAAATGTTCTCAGACCATTATTAAATGTAACAAAAATAGCAAAAACTTTACACACATTGTTTCTGTTGATGAAACAAACAATTCCAAGTGAGCAGTTTTATATTTCTCCAATGATTTTAATTGAATTGTATAATTCACTATGGGATTGTAGTTCTTTCCCTTATTAAAGTAATTAAAGGGATACTTCACCAAAACTGAAAATCGTCATCATTTACTCAGCCTTCACTTGTTCCAAACCTGTTTGTCTTTCTTCTGCTGAACACAAAAAAATATTATAAAGAATGCTGGAAACAGGTAACCATTAACTTTCCTGGTGTTTGTTTTACTACTATGGAAGTCAATGGTTACCTGATTTCAGCTTTCTTTAAAATATCTTCTTCTGTATTTAACATAATAAAGAAACTTAACGCTTGGAACCCCTTAAGGGTATGTAAATGGTGATTCAGTTTTCTATTTTAGGTGAACTATCTCTTTAAATACATGGTTTTATGCCTTGTCCAGTTTTCAAATAGTTAGCTTCTACTCAAAGTTAGTAGTGTGGTGGTTCACCTTGTATATGGTTCATTTACTTGAAGGTTTATATCACTTTTATAATAGTAAGAAAACCAACACTGCTGAAAAAGTGTTCAGTCATTATAGCACCCTGTTAACCACTCAGTCCATCTGTTGGTGTATCTGTTAGTTTAGAAAACTAGCTTAGTATCTGCCTGTAACATGCTAGTACTGCGATAATGGTTACTAGCAACTGCGTAGCAACAATCTAGAAAGCAACCACCCAGAATAGCATACAACCACGTAGCAACACCCTAGCTGTTAAAACTCTTTCCACCAGTTTTGCATCTCTTGTTTTTTGTTTTGTAGATTGAAACTGAAAATGGCAAAAGGACAGTAAGCAATCTAGAGAAGATCCTTGAAGACTACAAGGCCATCCGTCAGGAGAACTCAGCTCTTGCCGCAAAGATCCGGGAAGGCTGAGGTCTGTCTCTCCGTCTATGTTTGACGGTACCAGAAAATGAAACCCTGGCCTGCTGAAATGAGAGCTGCTTCGAGAGAGACGACGGTTTGGCTCCATCTGCGTCAGCCCTCCATCCGAAATAATCCTCATCACGTCAGCAACTTTCAGCTCTTTACTGAGGGTTTGAACACGAGTTTTTTGCATCAAAATGACACAAATTTGAAGAAATATTAGTTAAAGCTAACTCTGATCATTGTGATGAGATTCAGTTTTTTAAACAAAAAGCTAGGACTGCAATAATTTGAGAAGGACCGGTACTGGTGCTTCAGCTTGGTAAAACATCTTTGTTATACAGTGATAACCATATTATGAAAGTACGCCGTGATCTCTGACTGTTGTCCATTTAAATGAGTTGAACTTCTCATGAACCGTACTAGTTTCGGGCCGTTTGATTGTGCTTGGAGAATAGTGGGCTGATAACAAGTTAAAACACTCATGAACAGCTTGCCTGTTTCGTATTAAAGCATTCATTTGATAACATATCTATTTGTTTGGCTCTGATGGATCCTTTGATCTGTTCAAATATTCATCATTGAAAGTTATGTCACAAGAAGTACTGTCTGTAGGAAACACATTTAAGTGTCTGATTGACTAACACTGATGATTGTCCCAATCAAAATGGTTTTCAAGACGATTTCATAGTTTATGCCTGTCTTTGGAAAGTTTGATTTTAGAGATTATATGGAAACGAATGTTTTGTAATTTACCATGACTTGTATACTGTACATCTGCTCAATCTCTGAACATGATGTTCTGTTATTTCACCAAATTGTCACCGGTTGTTATTTTCTTGAGGACAGACATATTTCCTGAGGAATGATCTGTCTTTTATTTAGTTTCAGGAATGAGGTTTTGACTTTAAAATGTAGATATTTGACCATTCGGTTTGTCAAAATGACTTTTTGCCATTTACTGCAATTATTTGAGTAGTGTTGCACAATTTGGGGGAAAGTCTGATACAAAATCTATATCAAAATGAATGTTTTGTAGTTTACCACAAATCAAAATTTTATATATCTTCAGTCTGTGAACATGTTTAGATATTTCATTACCTCTTGCTTTCTTTAAGAATTTACTAGTTTATTTGACAAAAACATTTCTCATTTACATTACACTCCAGTCTATTATAAACATTGCTTTAAGAAAGCTTTAAAAAGTAAAAGCATTAAAATCATAGGTCTAAATGGGGTTAAAAACATACACATACACACTTGTTTGTGGGCCATGTGTTGACATCTCCTTTTGATGAAAAAAGTGATAATGTGACCAAATATTTTACACACAAAAATGTCACAAAACCACACGTTTCATCTGCGTTTACGTGTTTGGTGTGTGGTTTTTGTTTTATTGTGTTTTTCCTGTTTTCTGTAATCGTAATTGCAATCAAGTTTAGGAATTACATTTTATACTCGAAATGTTTTCGACAATATATATCGGAGATTCGGTTATTTTTATAGTTTGATCAGGATTTTCCTGAGTCTGTCAAACACTCTTCTGCAAAACTCTCGCCACACCCTGTTCCTCACATTTTCAATGAATGTTGTATGATTCTCAATCTCGATGCAGGAGTAAGCTAGTTATTTTTATATAATATTTATATAAAATGGCCATGAAGCAGCAATATTTGGGTATTTACTCTCTTTAATTTATGTCCTGTTATTTATAACAAGTTGAGAATTGAATGTGTGTAAAACGTGATTTCTGCTAACGTTACTCTGCACCACGACCTAAAATCGACTTATTGAAAAAATGTGTGCGTTCCGGAAGGGTTCATGCATAAAACCAGCTTTGCTATCTTGTAGGATAAGACAGTAAGATAAGTCGAACACATGCTCAAGAGAAGTAAATCAATTGTTTTGCCACTGCACTAAAGCGTCCCATGATGTGTTCCGTTTGTTTCAGTGTTTTTTCTGCAACGGATGGGTTTCTCAGCGCTGCTGAAATCTGCCGTGAAACATGCAAAACTGAAAACATACAAAAAAAGCTTCAGGAAAAATGTTTTTGAAGAACAACCCGATCCTTTACGGTTGTTCTAGTACATACATGCCAGCGTCTCCAAGAACAAAAACTGTCTTAACCATATTGGTCACGTAGTGCATGTAGGCAGTTGCTAGGTCGTTTCGACCAATCGTGAGGCATGAAATACTGCAAAATTTTCATCCAGGAAACGTATTGGTTGAACAGGCATGTAAACACGTTTTCCTACCGAACCAAACCCCTAAATCAGCGATGCATCAATGTCCGCGTCTTATTGGCTCAACCAACCGTCAATCATTACATGCTGTCATTTGATTGGTTAACAGAACAGCTTGCGCCCCACCCAGCGATGCCCTCAACAAAGCTCTATCAGTTCCCCCAGCAGAGATCGTGCTGAACACGCGGGGCGAGTGCGAATGAAAGAAGTAAACAACTTCGATAGTATAGTTTAGACATGGCTTGCAAAAAACTAGGAAGTTTTAGTAACACAATGTGGCAAAGAAGCTCCAGCTGCAGGGTTTCACTCTGCGCAGGATTGAATATTCCTGCTTTTGCATGCGGGAGCTTCGCCTCGAGTGCTTCAACAATGAACGGACAGAAATGCTGCAAAGACGGACAAAACTGTGGACCGACGAAAAACTTGGCAGCAAATCATAATCCGGTTGCAGCATCAGTCACATCTCACAGACACCAGATTGTGGGCAAAAGTAGAGGCGAAGAATCCCTTACCAAATCCGGCAGGGCTTTTTCATCCACGGCCCCGCAGATCAACAACAAAACGTACCTGTGGGCGAGATATAATGAGATGAAACGGCTCGTGCACGGTATGTTGATATAATTTCAGTTCTCAAATGTGATAATCTTTATATTTGCACTGGCTCCAAAACTCGTTTGTCCTCTTTTCACCCCTCGTAAAGAGGCGCTGGCCTCTGGACATTTTGTAAACAACTGCCAACTGCCATTCACATGTCCAGAGCATGATCGATGCTGTTTAATTCACCACAGCCTCAGGTCTAAGAAAGATAGGGGTTTGCTTATTGGCCATGTTTATGTACATTTCCATAATTATTTAGCACATTTTATAAATGTTAATAATAATTAATAAAAAGCTGATTTTTAAGCCTCATTTCCTCGTTCCAGATTTGATTCCTCCAGGAGTGTGCAGTCTCCTGAACCCCTCCACCATCTACGCCAACAATGAGGTGAATCTGGAGGAGGTGGACATCTACGGCTTTGACTATGATTACACGCTCGCGCTTTACTCCAGCGCGCTGGACGAGATGATCTACAATAAGGCGCGAGAGTTTCTCGTTCAACACTACAAGGTTCGAGAAATACAGTTAAACACATTCTTGGGCTATTAAACATATTGTTTGCATATTGTGTTATTATGAAAGGAAAAAGTATTTAAATATAGCACATTACCCTATAATACTGTTATTATGAGGTATTGCGCATAAGCAAGAAATCCGTTCACACAGACAGCGTTTGTGCGTTTTACGCGAGATGCATGCAGGAAAGTGTAATGAAATCTCGTTGAACTTATTTTATCATCAACTCACTGCGCTTTCAAAACATACAAAGTGCAATAACAACTGTCAAACACTTTTGTCTAACTGCATTTTACTTAAATAGACAATTTGGAAACAAGCCATGAACTAAAAACATGTCTAGCACAATGAAAGAAAAGTGTAGAGGTGTGGTTTTTAAAAGAGTTAAAAAACAACAATCTGTATGCAGATATCTCAGCATTTTTACACAGAAAAGCAAAGCAATATATTCCAAGTAGAATGCAGAAATGGCATAACAATTTTACATTTAAAACGCAGCACTCCAGAATAAAAAACAATGTCTAGAAATGCAATTTGTTAAAAAAAATTAAAGTTAAGATTTAGAAGCAACGGTCTAGTGCACTTTGAAATAGAAAAGCTATGAAAAACTATCCACTGTTTAATGTAGAAGTTTTGTTAATGGTAGAACCAAACCCACTTTTGTGTTTTCAACTTAAATAAAAAATCACATTTAGGACTGCAGCATAGTGGAATAACAAATTTAAGGTGTGGACTGAATGTATTTAGTAGTACACTATTGGTCAGATATTTGTGTCTTGTGTTGAGTCTTAATGTTTTTTTTATTATTCTGTTCATCAAGGGAGCATTTATTAAATGTAAAAAAGTTAAACTGTTAAATATTTATTTATTACTTATTGTATGTAGTTTCAAATGAAATTATTACTCCAGTCATTATTGCTTTTATTACTATTACCATTAATGATAATAATAATTAATGTTAGAGTAATTCTGAAGGATCATGTGACTCTGAAGACAGGAGTAATTAAGCTAAAAAGTCGTCTTCTAAAATCACTGGAAGAAATAATTAAATCAAAAACTACTTTCGAACAGATATTTTATAGTGTAATAATTGTACAATTTGTACTGTATTTTTTTGATGAAATAAATGCAGCTTTGGTGAGCAGGAGAATCTTTTAAAAATAAAAACATTTAAAAATCCTACTGACCCCAAACTTTTGACCGGTAGTGCATATACAAATATCTGTTTTCTATTTAAAATGACAAAACACAGTAAAGTGGTATTTTATAAATATGTAAGGTCTACTTCATTTAACTCGACATCTGTGCTATTAACACATTGTAAAATATTCAAACGCAACAGTTGAATGTGTAAGTGTTTCTATAGAATAATAATGGTAAAGCAGCACAGTGAGATGCAAAACATGTGACATGTGAACGGACCCTTAGCATAAAGAGGTCATTCACACAGAATGCCTAATTCCCTCTACATGGACTTAAGGCATGGTTTGTAAAGTTAAACTAATTTTAGCTGAATGTTTTAAACACTGAAAATGACGCGAGCATAACAGTCAAAACACGTCTATCGTCAAACCCTAAGAACAATAGGAAAAGCACAGCAGTGGAATGCAAAAACGCATTCTGTTCGAATGGCCCCAAACACAACAGATGAATCCCGGACCTTTTGCTTTAGCCACTCAGATTTTGTGCAGTTCTGTTTTGCTGTATTGTTCCAGTGATGGCAGTCTGTCTGGGGAGTCATGTGGAGTCAGGGGGTGTGAGGTTAAAGGTTGGAATTTTTCAGATGACTTAGGTTTTGCTGTGTCTTTCTGTCCTTCTTTCACTAGTACCCAGAGGGAATCAGTAAGTACGACTACATTCCCAACTTTGCAACTCGGGGCCTTCACTATGACATCCAAAAGGTGCGTTAAACATTTTAGATTTGATTTTTACAGCATTATTTATTTGAAATGTGCGGTAAAATTATTGAACCCCCTTTTGTTTTTTTGACACAGGGGCTGCTGATGAAAATTGACGCTTTCCATTACATCCAATTGGGCACCGTTTATAGGTAAATTCTGATTAGAATTCTGTTCGGTTTGGTTTGTGTTTTAAAGCATCTTATAGCACACTAAAAGGAATAATTCAAAGAGTTTAATATTTATTTATTTGTTTTGCTTTATTTTTCTGCATATGCAGGGGTCTGAAGCCTGTCCCTGATGATGAGGTCATGAAACTTTATGGAGGCTCAAATCACGTTCCCCTCCACCAAGTCAGCGGATTTTATGGCAAGGTAATTGCTCTGCATTAATTTTAAAGCATTTTCCTTTTAATTTTGCACTCGAGGGCAGATGTTTACACAGCGTTGCTTACATGGTTCTGCTTTATTACTGAGAGGTCAGTGGGGGTAATGTGGTGCCACCCTACAGGAGCTCAGATCTAGTTTTGTGTGCCCAGTCACCATGAATAAGTGGCATAGCTCTATATACCTACAACAAAAACATTTCAAACCCCTTTTTGTAGGAGATGGTTATCAGGCACGTTCTTTTGGGCAGGGTTTCCATGGTCGTGGGAAACCCTGTGTTTTCCTGGCTTGGGCATTTAGCAATAAATCAACATCTACCTTTTTCTGGTTACTCCTTGTTCCAAAATATTTCACAAACGATAAATAAACTTTTGGATGTAGTAAAACTAAAATATTTAGTAATGGCAAATCTTTTCAAGTTTGTTCCAACTTGTGGCTCACAAACCTGTATGAATTAGTCATTTTAATAGCTGACAGTAGAGAAAAACAAAAGATTTTTTTAAGACAAAAGACAATTTGCTTAGTAAACTGATGTATGCTTGATTTAAATCTATGTACAGTTGAAGTCTGACTTATTAGCCCCCCTGAATTATTAGCCCCCCTGTTTATTTTTTTCCCCAATTTCTGTTTAACGGAGAGATTTTTTTAACACATTTCTGAACATAATAGTTTTAATAACTCATCTCTAATAACTGATTTCTTTTATCTTTGCCATGATGACAGTAAATAATATTTGACTAGATATTTTTCACAACACTTCTATACAGTTTAAAGTGACATTTAAAGGCTTAACTAGGTTAATTAGGCAAGTTATTGCATAAAGATGGTTTGTTCAGTAGATAAAATAAATAGCTTAAAGGGGCTAATATTTTTGACCTTAAAATGTTTTTTAAATAAAAAAACTGCTTTTATTCTAGCCGAAATAAAACAAATAAGACTTTCTCCAGAAGAAAAAATATTATCAGACATACTGTGAAAATTTCCTTGCTCTGTTAAACATCATTTGGGAAAAAAAGAGAAAAGAAAAAAATGGGGCTAAATAATTCTGCCTTTAACTGTATATGTGTGTGTAAAGTGTGTTTTTTGTAGTTCATATTTGATTTAGGCCTGCACGCTGGACAAATCTGATGTTGCGATATTTTGTTTTTCTGTGACCTATATTGCGATTTGTATACAATTTCACCAGATGACTTGAATTTAGAATGATTAGGGTGATTGGACTGCAGCTCTGCACAAAACGTTTGGCCAGTGGAGAAATGGTCGTACCCATCTGAGCCTAGTTCTCTCGAGGTTTTTTTTTTTTCTTCACCTTCGCCAATTGGTGAAGTTTTTTCCTCGCCGCTGTCGCCACTAGCTTGCATGGTTCGGGATCTGTGGAGCTGCGCATCGATGGATTTGCCCTTCAGTGTTTGAACTCTCAGTAGTGATTATTAAACCACACTGAACTGAACTTAAACTTTGAAAACTGAACTACACTGTTTCAATTTACTATGATCTTTAATGTGAAGCTACTTTGACACAATCTACATTGTAAAAGAGCTATAGAAATAATGGTGAATTGAATTGAATTTATAAGGGTGTCAATCATAGATAAAAATAATAAACAAATCGCAAGTAAGAATAATTACAATAAACCAAAGGATAAAATAAACAGTCTTTGTGGTTTCCGGGGAGTCAAACAGTATTTGGGTACCGAAATTGAATAATGAAATGTAAAACATATCAATATTTGTAATATTTCATTAATGTTACAAATGTTGTAAATTTTTGTGTCCGAACGCTTTAAACTCTCTTGAAATTCCTTTGAAATGCATGCAAATGATAAAGTTTTACTCTGTTATGGTTATACTTTGCAATGACTCCAAAAATGTCATGTATACATGTAAAACCCTGTAATATAAACATCAGACAGGTAGATGAATATAAGCATTTGGGTGTAATAATAGACAACAAGGTTTCTATATGGAAAGATCATATATAAAGTGTATAGATAGATAGATAGATAGATAGATAGATAGATAGATAGATAGATAGATTAGGCTGTCTTGGAGCTGAATTTTTCTTTCTTTGTCTCTTTGTAAGGAGTATTTGTGATTCAAGAAAAAAAATCAGATGCAAGTCTGACAATAAAGTTCTTAGTCTCTTAATATTGCACATCCTGCGATGTGACTATTGCGGACACATTGGCATATCTATGCTAAAATGAAATGTTGTGCAACCCTACTATGTTTGCTTGTGTTTTGATACTTTTTTATAAACCAGTAGAAAACCAGTGTACTTAAGAGTCACTCAGAATTTTTTCTTTCCCGTTTTAAATCTTTTTTTTTTTTTATTATTACAAACAGCTGATGTGGCCTTGCAAATTCAAGACCGTTAGATTTGGTTAAAATGCTGGCTAACTCTGTGTGTGTGCGTGCATGAGTGTGTGAGGTTTTTCACCAAAATGGTCATTAAAATATATGACCTGCAATTTCCTAGCAGTCGCACAACAGTATTTCCATCTCCTGCTAGATCTGACATGTAATTTAAGTGTACAGATGAAAGCAGTTTTGTGTAAATGACATCAGTCTCATGTGTTTTATTATGGTTTGTTTCAGGGTCCCAAAATGAAGCAGTTCATGGACGTTTTCTCCATCCCTGAAATGACTCTCCTGGCAGCTGCAAACGACTACTTCATCTCAAACGACATCGAGTACGACCCAGTGCACCTCTACAAAGATGTCTCCGTAAGTGTCAAGTCAAAACGCCTCTGTGAATCTCGATCAAACCACTGTGTGATTTCCTGATGATCAGAAACCTGTAAGTGCATTTGCACAATAAAGCCGGCCTGTTTTCACAGACTGTGGGAATAGTTTACAAACTGCTTTTGTCATTTAAAACCGTGAGAGCTGTTTCTTGTCTTGCGTTTTGTAAACGCCGTCGTCAAGCTGAGCAGATTCTTTCTTCAGCCCTTGGTTAAGCACCGCTGACGGATTTGTTTTCTTTCAGCCTGGATCACGGTGGTCCTGAATTGGGTTACAGAGCGACTTTGTTTTTTCATGCTGTTTTGGGTCAATTTACTTGCAAAAAGTAGTCTTGTCTTTCACTTCTGCTTTTCAACCTTGCTCTACATTCTGTTTAGCTTGAGCCGATTAACTGGAAATAAAAATCTTGGCCAATCTTTTTGGTTTTAGACCTGGCAGATGTGTCGGCATGAGTCGAATAGGTTTTTTTAGTGGGTAATTAGGGGTTTGCCTCATTAACACGTTGGCCGCAGCGCTTTCAGGAAGTTAAGCGTCAGCACGCCACAGTTGTTTATCTTTTAAGTGCAGCTTTTTGAGTGGCTTCTGTCCGCGCTGCTGGTAGAACAGATTGTACTGTACCCACAGAGACGTGAATGTACGTAACATGTCAGAGGGGGAACCGGAAACCTGGCACCAGATCAAAGTAAAGCTGGTGAAAAAGGCAGTTTTAGAAAATCATTTTACTTACTAAGGGGAAAGGGACTAAAGGGAAGATAAAACAGAGAATTGAAAGTGTTTTGTGTCGAACACTGGTTCAGAAAAACAAAAACTTTTATCATTTAAAAAATATAAGCATTGTCATGCCCTGTTAAATCCATTTTATTAAATTAAAAAAATTTTTTTAATGATTAAATTGAATTTTAGGCTTCAAAAAAGATTGTGTTTACTTTAAAATCATGAGAAAGATTTCACAATTACATAATTTTATAGCGGTTTTAACTTCATAAACTTTGAAATTTATTTACTCCAATATAATTTTATTCATGTTAAAGGTAACATCAATCTAGTTGTCAAAATAAAACAATACTTTAAAATGTATAGTTCATTGCTGTTAGTAAATACATTAACTAACTATCAATAAAAGTTTTAACATGAACTAACAATGAACAACTTTTTTTTTTTTTTAAGACAGATGAATAAACGCTCTAATAAATGGTATTAGATTGTTTGTTCATGTTAGTATATACTCTAACATTTACTAATGGACCTTTGTTAAAGTTAAAATGTTTACTGTTAAAAATTTAAGCATGGAAGAATATATATATATATATATATATATATATATATATATATATATATATATATATATATATATATATATATATATATATATATATATATATTTATTTATTTATTTATTTATTTATTTATTTATTATTTTTTTATTATTATTTCTATTACTGCAACATTGTCTAATGTAAAATTGTATTAGGTCAAATTTATTGTCACGTTTTTTTTTTATTAAGTTAATATAAGCTTTAATGTTAATGAGGTGATATGACAATGCTTGGGATTCTCTGTGTCTTCAAATAAGTGAAGTTTGATTAACAAATTCTGAGAGAAGCACATGATATGATTGATCATGGCTGGTTCTCATCAGTAATCAGTAATAATCCAATCAGATCAGTCCAAGCTTATAATAAATTATATATTATATAATAAAATAAATAGACTGGTTTTTACTCTACTGCCTTGTCTTCGTTTTGGAAGAATCCCCCCTTCCACCCCATCTCCTCCTTTTCCTCCCTTTTCTAAGGGGAGCTCTCGAGACCTACCTGAGCTCTGGGTCCGTTCCTGTGACAGCATGCCAAACCTGCTATTAATGCTAAGAATATCTAAGTGTGAACTCTTTAAAATGGTAAAATGCCAGTGAAGTGACTCTGAAATCAGCTCTGGCGATGAAATTCATGTTCATGTCCTCGTATTGGAAGAAAACAAATGCCTAAAACATCATAAACATCAATTGTGACATTCTTAAAATTAATAGTTGGTTTATTCTGATTAGGTGTACAGAACTATTTTTACTTTACTCATCCAAATGTTGTCAAATTCTGTTAAATTTTATGTATTTTTTTTAGTATATTCCATTTTTATAAGTACAGTAGTCCACATTTAAAGTGGATCAAAAAAATTACAAAGTAGTCTAAAGACAAAATGGGTATTGTTGAAAGGTTTTGATCCATTTTACTACTGTAGATACCCAAAATTCCGTCTTTGTTTTCTAAAATCTGAGAATTCATAGAGCCCCAGCAGTTGAACTGACATGCAAAACTCTGTCTTTTCAGGATGCGATTGGAATGGTGCATATCAAGGGTTACATGTATAAATGGATTATGCAAGATCTCGGTGAGTATGAAAAAATATGCACCCAAATCATTTCCATACAACATGAGGCACCAAATAGATTAAAAACTCAGTTCAAGTAGGACTTGCAATAAGTTTCTTCAGCCAGTGTTATTGAAACCTGTAGCTAATGGAAACCAGACGTGAAGCTGACCCTCACAGACCCATTTTGCGCAGTGTGTGTGTGTGTGTGTGTGTGTGTGTGTGTGCGTGTGCGTGTGCGTGTGTGTGTGTGTGTTTGCGCGTGTGTAGAAGCAGAGCAGTCTTTTGTTTTCAGAGCAGCAGACTATTGCATAATGGCACCTCTCTGGAGGATGAGATTTGAAGCAAGCCATTCTGGCCCAATCTAATCTGTAGTTTTAATTTGTTGTATCCCTGCAAACAAGAAGAGAACATGTAAATCCTTATCACAGATGTTCCATTGCAGTATAAACACTTTTTATGTAAACAGGACAACCCCATTTGATCAGATTCTGCCTGACCATCATCAGTCTTCAAAAAATGACTGATTTGTTTTTTGACTGTGTAGAATAGGCTGGCTTTTAAAAGACCCCCAGGTTTTTGTTTTTCAACATTCTGCCTTTTGTGACCCTGTTTCCTTCCTTGTTTGTTCTCCAGAGAAATACATTCTCCGAGGAGACGAGACGTACGCTGTGCTGCACCGGCTGGCCAGTCATGGGAAGAAGCTTTTTCTTATTACCAACAGCCCCTTCAGCTTTGTGTGAGTTTTTGTGCTTCGTCACATTTAAGTGCATTCTTAATGTGAAATACATTTAAATGCATCCTCAAAGTGAAGCTTCGTGCAGTTTAGTAATAAGTTTAAGACATATATACTTACCCCCCCCCCCCCCCCCCCCCAAATAAATAAATAAATATATAATTTCATTCATTCATTCAAAGTGTTTGTGTGTGTTTTTTCCAGCGATAAAGGCATGAAGTACATGGTCGGAAAAGAGTGGAGGGACTTCTTTGATGTTGTCATTGTTCAAGCTGACAAACCACATTTCTTTAATGACTGCATAAAGTAAGTTTGCCTTAATGTGAGTGGAAGATTTTGAAGGATTTTTTTTTTTGGAAAAAATGTGATTTCTTTAAAAATTATAAAATTTTTGTCCAAAGTAGATCTTTAAAAAGCTGTTTTGGGGGTTTTTTATGTACAATTTATTGTTGTTTGTGTCTTTATATGGTTATAAACCTATGTTTTATAGTGAAGTGTTATTTATAAATGTTAAATGTGAATTTTGTCTCGAAATATCAATAGGGTATATGCACAGCTAATATTTCTTTCCATGCCGATAAACTTCCATTGATGTTCTTCCAGTTAATGTTATTTTATTTAATTTTTTATTATTTCTTTTTTCAATTTTATACGTTTCCTTTTACAGCATCGATGTTGTGAGGTAATTACAATACAATCAATTAAATCATTAATTAAATTAAATCGTTAAACAGCATAAATCGTTCATTTAGTTGATCAAGCATAAAATGAGATGAAAAGCCGTTTACACGCACGCGCCCATCAGGATCAGCAGGCGAACGCAGAAACTCCATTCTGGAGTAAAATAAATGTTCATATTTTAAAGACATGGCGCAGATAAATGTAATTTAATGCGGTGGTGCTTGTACATTTTGAGGCCCACTTTATATCAAAAATCAATCAGGCAGTGGAGATCACCTTAAACCTGCTGATTTTGTAACTGCATAGTTCAGAAACGCTTGACCCAGGTTACTGCAAAATTAAAAGTCCTTTTGCATTTAACGAGCAGGTGGATTTTGACCCAAATCATTCATTGATTCATTGATTTTGGGTATACCTAATGGACGCATTTATTCATCAGCTAATAAGAAATTGTAGAATACATTAACCTTTGCTGCCAGAATTAATATTTTACTTAATTGGATTAGTGATAAATCTCCATCACTTAAAGGTTGGCACAAGAATTTTTTCATTAATTCCGCTGGAACATCTTACCTATGTTTTACACAAAAAACAGAACATTTTTTTTTAAAGATTGCACTCTATTTTTGGATTATTTGGAACCTAGTCTTTGCCCTGTTATGCTAAAAGGAATATTGTAACTGTATTGTTATCTGGAAAATAAGCAAAGTTTTAACCCTTTTTCTGATCTGTTTTATTTGGGGTGGTCCTGTTTCATATGAAGCTTTTTTTCTTTTTTTTCTCTTCATTGTCTTGTGATGATATTTTTCTTTACGAGTCTTTTGAAGATGTATTGTTATGTCTCTATTATTGTGAAAATCCAATAAACATAATAATTTTTTTTAAAAAGTCCTTCTGCATGTACCCTATTGAAGCTGATATGACAATAAACTTTTTTATTAATAGAAATTTCAAAAGAACAACATTTGTTTGAAATTTAAATCTCATTTGTAAATTTCGCTTTCAGTCAATATATTAAATTTAAAAAACCAAATGTTACTGTGTTTTGATTCCCAATAACTTTTCAGTGATTTTAATAGATTTCTTTTGTCCTGAATTACTTCTTTTTGGCAATGTTTTTAATCATCTTTCTCTCTTGAATTTTTTTCAGACCGTTCAGACGTTTGGACAGCAATGGAGACCTGCAGTGGGACAGGATCAAGAGTTTGGAGAAGGGACAGATTTATAAACAGGTAATGCAGATCTGGTTTCTCCTGTATCGCTTCTGTTTGTTCAGCGAAGATGATTATGATCAGTTTTTTCCAAGAGGCTTTTATTTGCTGCACCATTTATGCTGATTCATCTCTCCGTCTGGATTAAAGCAGGGATTACAAATACATTTGGGACAGTTTGTTCAGAATTACTAAATCATTTGACCTATATATGTGCCTTCCTCTTGTTATTTTGAAATCTACATGGTTACATTTTTTGGGCTAAACTTCTAACATACAAAATTTTCCAGTGCCTGTGAGGATAACACGGTTCTTTTCAGCTAAGCCAGAGATCCCCAAAGTAGGGCCTGCAGGCCAAAGTTGGCCCATGGTAACCTTTGATTTGGCCCACCATCCCATCTGAAAAGAGAGGGAGAATGATGGGGAGGTGGTTGGGGCGAATGCTTTTGATAGAGATGGTCATTTCCAGTTTAACGTAACCTTTTGTTTTATTGTTGAGCTACAAAAAATGCAGACTTAAAGTAAATAATTCAATTAAATGTTGTAAATGAATCAGACTTTTAAAATGTAAACACTGTCAGACGAGCTCACAAGATATCTGTGAGCAAATCAATGTAAAGGCAGGAGCAGCTTGATTATTCCGCATTGAACTCCACTGTGTTATAAATGGGATTGTTGATGTTTTTACTGTAATAATTTCATTATTAAACGTTACATAAGATACTGCATTAGTTAATATGAACATTATTGGTCATTTTTAAATATTACCCAATGAATTAGGAAATTACGCATGGGGAAATTTAATATTTGCGGTTTGGTATAGATATTTGGCCCACAGCCCATGATCAAGTTTGCTTTTTGGCCATTTATAGGAAAACTTTTGTGCACCTCTGAGCTAAGCGTTGCTTATCTGTAAATTGCTGAATGATTTATCCACATTATTCTGCTGTTTCAATTTGGAAAAAGTGGAAAAGAAGGTGACGAGGTCAACCTGAGTCTCAATGGAAAATCAATGTAACACACTTTAGTGTTGTCAGGCTTGTACGAACACACTTGGCTGACCAGCACTGAAGCTACATGCACACTCTCAAGCTAAAACAGCAAATGAAAACCATCCTAAATTGGGAAGGACTTATGGGAAAGTTCCCTGGCAGAAACCTTAGAGCAAACCATTCCAACTGTACGACACGAGTGTTGACACGTAGCTTCCAGAAACCCAAGAAAATAAAAAAACCTGCAGGGTGTTGTCTTTTTTTTTAGCTTAGTTGAGACTTTTACATCAATCACATAATTAGCAGTTGGCTAACAAAACTGCCTTTGCTTTGCTTCATTTCAGGGAAACCTTGTGGATTTTCTCAAGCTGACAGGATGGCGAGGATCCAAGGTTTTTTATTTTGGAGATCATCTCTACAGTGATTTGGCCGTGAGTCATCTTCATGCTTCTGTCTGCACATTTGTTGCGCATATGTCCTGCTTTTGTTTTACTGCTTTCAGCTTTAGTGTATTTCCAACAAAAGCTGCAGTGAATATCACTGTGTAGCTTCTGTAGTGATAAAATGTAATCACAAATTGATGAAATGGTGTTGTGGACTACTGTCTAAACATCCCATCTTGTAATTTCTAGGACCTGATGCTGCGTCATGGCTGGAGAACAGGAGCGATTGTCCCCGAACTGGAGGTGGAGACAAAGGTGGTGAACACAGAGCAGTACGCGCAGAGTCTCACGTGGCTGCAGGCGCTTACTGGACTGCTGGAGCGCATGCAGGTGAGCACTGAGACTTTTTCAAACCGCTTCCTGTTGAGCGTTGCAAAATGTTGGCATGGTTCAGGAATTGCTGTAGAGCAGTGGTTCTCAAACCTTTTTTATCAAGTACCACCTCAGAAAAAAATAGTCTCTCCAAGTACCACCATAATTACCAGTACTGAAATACAGTAGCGTAGTAGGCCCAGTAAAGCAGCTACAGCTCTGCACAGTTCAAAAATGTGGCAGATTAATTTCTATTAATAAGAATATTTATTATTGTCAGCCACTTTACACATTATAAATAGTCTGTACTGTGCTTATAGGTAAAAACAAACAAACAAATAAACAAAAAAAAACTTCAACATTTAAAATAAAATGTGCTTTTAGAAGTTAAAAATGGTAGGTTACTGTTCTTAAAAAGTAAAAAAAAAAAAGTGCTGTACTGATGTGCGACTCGCATTGACAGGTGAAAATCCAATTTACCTGCTTGCACCGCAGGCACAAGGGCAGAGATCAGTTTCATGTTGGATAAATTTCCACATATGAACAAGAAGCCAAGTCAGCGCCTCGGTCTCCTCCGCAAGTTGAGTAGTTTTAATGAAGGTGCACAAACTATAAAACATGGCATATAGATCATTAATAGAGAGTGTTCTCACATATAATATTCTTTCATTGTTTGGTAACGCAACACTTAAACAGAAGTAGAAATTATCGCAAATTATCAATCAGGCAAATAAGATAACTGGTCATAAACAACATTTGCTGCAGTTTCTTTTTGACTCCTTTATAGAAAAAACAGCAATCGCGGGTTTTAAAGATCATCCCCTTCACTCAGCTTTTGAAATGTTACCATCAGGACGCAGGTTTAAAATTCATAGAGCCCGAAGAAATGCTTATTAAAAGTCAGTGATCCCAATTGCAGTCGTTATCTTAAATGAGATCACTGTTTAATATGAATGGTGCGTTGTTATGTAATGATCTGCAGTAATATGTATGGGGCTAATTTGTTTTTAAATTTTTAATTCATGTTGTTGACTTGATAAGTGTTGCTATAATGTGACTATCGCATGAAATTATGTATGTTACCAGTGTTAAAATACAAATTTCCTTTCTGTGCCAAGCAGAACGGACAATAAAGTTTAAAGTAAACTAAACTGCACAATCCAAGAGAAACAATGCTAATCAAAAGGATAAGAGTTGGCTCACTATAAAACAAAAGTGATTAAATTTATTGTACATTATTGCATTTATGAGGAAAAAGCTTTGTTATGGATGTGACATCTCTCCGTTATGCATGTGGCAGATGTGAAATTGGCACTTGTGTAACTTTGGCAATTCAAATATAATTGTTTGACAACATTGACAAGACATTTTTGAGTACAGCCTACACAAGAAAACATACAAAGGGTTTTGCTATTTTGGTGGAAACTTTTTATTTTTTAATGTCATGGTCGACATTTGCACGAAATTGCTCTATAGTTATTTGTTTTTTATTGTCGTAGTCACCAAGTACCACAGTTTCAGATCTTTTTTTTATGTTTTACTGAAGAAAAAAAACTCCATCTTTGATTAAAGTTGAGTAAACTAACAGTTCTTGTTTGAGTTAACTATACATTTTAAAGAGATTAAAACAATGACTTCTGCATTACATGTGCTTGTATACCTCCTGTGGTTAAAGGGTACTGACCTGATAAGTTTGGCAGAGGTCCATTCGCTTGATATCGGTCTGAATTGATTGTTCGTGTCCAAAGTTAGATTCTCAGTGTAAGAAAAGCTTGGCGTGATCAGGGTTATCCATTGAGAATCCATTCAACCTTGTGCTCTGTTATAAAATGTTTGGGACAAAAGGGAATGTATAATGTAAACCGACAATGTTTCTTTACATCCAAGTCGGCATGTCTTGAAGCAATCACTCAGTACATGAATAATTGGCTTTTCCTGTGTTTGTGCAAAGGCCATGAGAGTTTTCAACAAATTGGACAAGGAAAAAATGATAACAGGAGCGTTGAATAAGCCAGAGATTTGATATTAAAGAATAACCACTTTTTTTGTTGTAATCATCATATTTTTGTTTTGGTTTGTGGAGCTTTGTTATTTTTTGGAACAAGTGTTTTTGTTGTAGTTTTTCAGAAGAGCTTTCAAGTTAAATTTTCAGCATTGTTACTACTTAGCTGTTACTACTTAGTGACATTGTTACTTCATAGTGAGAAACACAATTTTTTAATATTAGGAAAATGACTACAGAAAATGTTACTGAAGCAGATTTTATTGGATTGTGCTGGTTTTAATGCAATAAGAAAGCTCTTTACATCAATGTTGCAGAACTGTTTTACAACTTGAAATCCAATATAGTTGTACAGTTTTTGCATAGCTATAAGGAAAATACAATGCTTTCATTTGTTTTATCTTAGAGCCATCTTAAATCACAAAAGTCAAACTTATTTGACCTCATGCTTTTCAGATGTATCGGGATCCTGAGTCCAAGAAGGTTCTGCAGGAGTGGCTGAAAGAGCGAGAAGAGCTACGGTGAGTGAAGCCACACAATCAATTCATGATCTCACTTACTTTCTAATTAGATGACTTTATTAACTCAAACATTTGAGTCTAGTTCAGCTAGATTCTTTTTTGGATTTCTTTTATTTCATTCAATTTGCTTATATATCCTTCAAATGTTGTGAGTTGCTTCCCAAACACATCTATAACTAGCCGAAACGTTGATCACACTACATCATACATAGTCACAACTAGGGTGCTTTAAGAATGAGAAAATAATCATTCATTGTTTAGCTGGGTTTTTTGTTTCATTCGTTCATCATGTGACAGCATGTAACAGAGGAATGACTCAAACCTAAGGACTCAAGAGATGAACATACCTTTTTTTCAGCTCTGATTGTATCATGTCTTTCAAGTGATCAACAAATAACTCAAAGGAATTAATCTTCCTACCTGTGCAATGTGTGAATGAACGATTCACTAGGAGCACACCCTGTTCCCTAGTCACATTAAAGGTCTCGTGAAATTAAAATAAAAAACGTTAGTCTTAGTCTGTTAGTTTTAAGGATATCTGTTAGCTGGTGTGCTCCAAAAATCATGTTTATAAAAATCATATAAACATCCAAAGCGTGCAGTTCGTTACGTTCACAGAAAAATTTTGTCACCTCAAACTTCAGATTCTCATCAATTAGAATCATACTGTACCACTCAGTGAAAACAGGCCAATAAAGATTTGTTCAAAATGAACATAATAGTTCATGAACGACCCATCACTATTTCTAACATGTCTACCAATGTCCATTTACAGGGCTGTCACCAAGAACCTCTTCAACCCTCACTTTGGCAGCATATTCCGTACCTGCCACAACCCGACCTATTTCTCCCGCCGCCTGTGCCGTTTCTCAGACCTCTACATGGCCTCTATCAGCTGCCTGCTCAACTATGACCTCTCGTACACATTCTACCCCCGCCGGACCCCCCTGCAACACGAAGCGCCCCTCTGGATGGACCAGCTCTGCACTGGCTGCATGAAGACGCCCTTCTTGGAGGAAATGGCCCATATTCGCTAAAACCACCACCAAAGGTTTAATGTGCAAATATGAACTGAAAAGTGAATGAGGGTTGTGTCTCTTTGGCAATGGAGACGTGGCACTTTCTGCGCTAACACCACATGCAACGGGGCCACCTGCTGGATGTTATGTTACAATGCATCTCAACGTTCTCATGCCTTGGACAGTGAAAGACAAAGGCTTGTTGATGGATTCGTCCTAATGTTCTTACCTCTTAATTTTTATTTACATTTGATGCTATTGCATTATGTCTTACTAAACATAGTGTTGAGTGGTTTACAGTTCTCTCTCTTTTGTTTTGGTTTTGTAGATTAACCCTGTCGTCATGAGTGTTGTAGTTGCATCAGAGTGATGTTTGTATTAACATGAGTCATGATAACAGAATGGATACAAATATACTATACTTGGGGTACCCAGATGTTTTTTTAACTCTGGTTAGGCCAAAGTATTGAGCCGCTGGCCAAAAATGCACAATAAGAGTTACAAATACAGTAGGTCTGATTACATGTATGATTAGGTCAAATAGCTTCATAGATTTGGTGTCGTCATGTTACTTAATCTTAACACTACAGGAATAATGTAGCCTAGACTTGATTGTTTTTTTAAACATGAACCCATAATGCCAGTCGCCGCAGCTTTTTATGATTTTTGATTATAAATCACAGCTGTATTTACATACATGGAAGCTCCTGGTGGGCGAAACCAAATGCTATTGTTGTTGTTTTTGACCTTGCCGGGCCTCACTGTTTGTGGCTTTAGACTAAGCTTCTGAACAATCAGAGCATTGTTTGCTTACATTTAAGTCTGTGAATAGCTATGCTGCTAAATTGGGTTTTCCAGGAACAAGAAAGATGTCATCTTTTTGTATGTACTTGCTCTACAATTTATAAAATCAAATAAAAGGCTTTGTATTAATAGTATTGATTCTCATTCAGTTCACATTTGATTGTGTAGCACTTTTAAACACGCCAGTTTTATTGCAATAACTTATGTGTACAGTTTTGTACAGTTTTTGAACTCTTTTATCCCAATTTAATACAATTTTAATTGCTAGAATCTTAATGCGCCACACTCTTAACTTGGATATTTTAAGAATTTCTTCTGGTCTCAATCAAATGTACAGCTAATTATTGGCATAACAAGAACTAAACCTATTATAGTGACAAAGGGCATATATTGAAAATATTATAGCGCATTGGACAGATCCTTGTGGCACTTTAAACCATATTAATATCTATCTACTGGTAAATCTGATGTGATCTGTAGAGTAAAATACAACACAAATCTAAAACCTACTAAATCTTATATGGATTGGTGCTCAAGAAACATTTATTACTATCAGTGTTAAAGCTTTTTTGATTCTTAAAGTGATAGTTCATCCAAAAATGAAAATTCTGGCATCATTTACTCACCCTCTACCTGTTCCAAGCTTTGAGTTACTTATGTTGAACAAGCAATAAAATTGATCATTGACTTACTCTGATAAAGGCAGTTCTTTGCCAAAACGCATAGTTTTTTTTGAAGGATTAGCCATGTAAATGAAGGCTTTTAATATTTTTTCCACATTTTTCGAGTGCCTTGGATTTTTTTGGTGTTTAAAAAAATATATATACATTGATCAATCTTGAAAATTGCTAGCCCCTGACTTGCATTTTTTTCAATATTTATTTTTCCAATTATGGCTGCAGGTTTCCCACATTTTTCAAAGTATCTTCTTCAGTGTTAAATAAAGAAGTAACTAATGTTTTGGGAAAAACTAAGATTTAAATAAAGAGTCAGATGAACTCTCCCTTGGAGGTAGTATTTTGTGGAAAAAAACGAGGTCAAGAACAGTCAAATTTGTGTTTGAGATATAAGAATTCACTAAATAAAAGCTTTAAAATCAAATGTGAATCAAATATGGTGGAAGTTTGAAATACAGTCTTAAAATAACAAGGGGTAAAATAAATTTGAGGGACAAACATCCTTCTAACAAAAATATAAAAATCAAATATTCTAAATGGCGGGAAAGGGGTTTGTGGTGGTATGAAATATCTTTCGTTTAAAGAAATTCAGTTATTTTCAAATTGCTCAACGTTTTCATCAAAAATTCAGAAACAAAATATATATATGAACATAGTTCTTCACGATATTGAAGGTCTTTGCGATGCTTTTGGGTCAAACAAAGGCAGCCCGAGAGCGTAAAAAACGTTAGAAAAAAAAAATAGCCAGAAATGTTTAAAATACGTGCACGTCTACGTTCTGTACAATTATAAGGTCTGCATCTGCCTTGACTGCGCAGCTGCTCAGTAGCTCGCCGTGATCGTATAGTGGTTAGTACTCTGCGTTGTGGCCGCAGCAACCCCGGTTCGAATCCGGGTCACGGCAAACATACAGGGCAATACAGCTATTTTCTTTCTGCCGTGGTTGATACATTTTACAATACAATACAATGCATACATTAAACGTATTCATTTAAATATATGCGGATTTAATAACTTAGTTCTAAACTATTATATTAATAAGCACAAACACATTATTCATAATTTAAAGAACACATTATTTGAAATAAAACCGCTTTAAATCACCAACCGGCACCTGTACAATCGTTCGTCTTAATTTTCATAAGGTTTTTGTTTTTTCCCCTTACATGGATCATTCATTCCTTTAGGAATCCAATGATGTAATGCAAATGTGTCGTCATATCCTGTTGTTTAAAAGCGTGAAAGCCTTCGGTATGGAGGTAGCCATTCGTGTCCGTAATTATGGATCTAAATAGACGAAACACTGATAGTCATATACCTGAACTGTCATCAAAAAGATATTTGTAATACACGAAAAGCCCCCAACTTTGCTTTCACCGAGGCTTTTATTTTGAAGCATGTCAGCAGGATGTCGGTTGTTTGTGAGTCTCTTGTTAGCGGAGTTTTCATTGAATCTGCCAAAGCAGTAAGAGAGGGGAGAACGGGTACCCGCATCCATTGTTATTTTACTTTCATTTTTTTCTTCTTCTAGATGACAACACCCCATCTCTGAACGGGACCCTCAGAGCGGACTACCCACCATGTCGGTTGAGGAGGAGAGGGGGGTAGTTCGTGTCAAAGTCAAGGTGAGGAATTTTGGGGAGCGAGAGACAGGTAGAGACCCCAACCATACACACACATATCAACACAGCGGGCAGGATGAAAACACAATAACACACAGCGGTCCACGCACGCAGTCCTGCCAGGCCACGAGTGTCTGGTTTCACGTCTAACGTTATCGTTCGTCTGTCGCGGGGAATTGTTATTTGTTCATCAGCCCTAGTCTTCACGTCCGTCGCTTTTACTTCATTGGCATCTTTGTTGTTTACGAATCGTGACCGCATCATAAAATATTTTACTGTAGCGCTACAGTTCGTTCTGAACAAATATAATAATTATATTATCTGAATTATCATGCGATATTTTCATGAAATATATTTACATTTCGATGTGATGGTTAAGTCTTTTTCATCGTTGTTGTTTTTGTGTCAAAATGTAACCGTTTATATACTGTCTATGATAAAACGCTTGTTTACGTCGTAAAAAACATGTACAGATCTCAGCATATACAAGTACACCCCTCACAAATCTCTCTTTAATTTCATATATTTAATAGGAAGCTATACAATATTATATTTGTGCATATACATTAGTCAGTACTAAAGCCAAATCTGGAGCTTATCTAACAAAATAGAAAAAAAAAAAAGAAACTAGTACACCCAAATTTATGTTATAGAAAAATATTAAATACAAATTAAAAAAAAAAATCAAGAGAAGCAAAAATATTGAAATATTTAGTTGAAATTTTGTAGGTTGTAATTCTTTATTTTTTATTTTTTTGCAATATTTAGCTTGAATTTAATTGTATTATCTTTCAATTTCTAAATATGTTTGGTGACTAAATATTATTTTAATAAATATAACTGTTTAATAAATCTGTTTTGTTTATAAAATATAATGCCTATATTCACTGAGAAATGGAAAAAAATATTATTTTCAAAATGGGGTGTACTCAGTTATGCTGAGCACTGTATATACCGCTGACTTGCTTGACCGTGAGTCATGTTTGCTCTGGAGTGTCACATGATCAACCTGAATCCTCTTGCTTGTTTTTCAGTCATTTCTCAGGTGTTCAGTCTGATATAATGAATACTAAAAGTGTTGTTTATGCTTTTGAAAGCTGTATGGTTGTTGTTTCAGATGCAGGGCTTAGAGAACCACTAAAATAAGATAAATTAGAAAGCCACTTTATAATATGTATAATACTTTATACTTCTGCTTCAAGATCAATAGTGTCAATATAATTCAACAAAGGTTTCCATGTTTTGTAAAAAGATTATAAAGACCCTTTTAATGAAAACCTAATTGTTTCCAACTTGAAACACACAAAGTCTTTTATCCATCTTTTATCTTTTATCCATCTGTCATATGAAGGTGGACATTTTTGTTTCCACTTAAGAAGAATAAGCCTCCTAGCCAATAATGTGGTGAAAGCAACAACATTCTGTGTTGTTGAAGGCAAATTTGTCTCAAAAGGAATTCTGAATAGTGCTGTTAGAGGGTTTGGAGTGGCTGTTATGTTAAAGGTTTTTCAAAAGTGTCAAATATTTTATTGTCAATCTTGGACATGACCAAAACGTGTGTGTGTGATTTGCTGGAGATTGTTGACACTTGTTACAAGTATTACTTCTATTTGGGTATATTTTGGCTAATTTGGCATTAGTGTGGTGTGCTCTGTGAAAAAATACAGTTGAAGTCTGAATTATTAGCCCTCTTGTTTATTTTTTCCCCCAATTTCTGTTTAACAGAGAGAAGATTTTTTTCAACACATTTCTAAACATATTAGTTTTAATAACTCATTTCTAATAACTGATTTATTTTATCTCTGCCATGATGACAGTAAATAATATTTGACTAGATATTTTTCAAGACACTTGTATACAGCTTAAAGTGACATTTAAAGGCTTAACTAGGTTAATTAGGTTAACTAGGGAGGTTAGCGTGATTAGGCAAGTTATTGTATAACAATGGTTTGTTCTGTAGACTATAGAAAATATATAGCTCAAAGGGGCTAATCATTTTGACCTTTAAATGGTTTATTAAAAATTAAAAACAGCTTTTATTCTAGCCAAAATAAAACAATTAAGACTTTCTCCAGAAGAAAAATATTCTTGATTAACTGTTTTCGAGACATACAGTAGAACAAAAGCTTAATTGTCTTTCATTATCTTGTCAAGAGATGACTGTTATCCGTCAGTGCAATAGCCTACATATGGTGCAGTAGCATGTCAGGTGTCCCGAGTTCGAGTCCCGGCTCGAGGATATTTCCCTACCCTACCCCCCTCTCTCTCCAACTTCGCTTCCTGTCTCAATACTGTCCTATCTAATAAAGGCAAAAAGGCCGAAAATAAATCTTTAAAACAAAAAGATAAAATAAAAAGAGATAACTGTTATTTAAAAACAAGTTTCCAAAATTTTCACCAATAATATTTAGTGTGAATCCTGTAAATAAATACATACTTAAGTTTTGAATTTTGACCTAAAATGCTAGTCTGTTTAGTAGAAAGATGTCCAAACGAAAGCCCATAAGTTGTCCAAAGTTGGCCCATAGTAACCCTTGATTTGGCCCACCATTCCAACTGAGAGGAGAAGGAGAATGATGGGGAGCATTAGGGAGAATACCTTTAAGAGATCGTCATTTTGAATTTAACTTAACCTTTTTTTTGTTTGTTTGTTTTATTGTTGAGCTGAGCTTCAAAATAAGCTAACTGAAATGAAACATTTCAATTAAATGTTGTAAATTAATCACATTTTAAAAATACAGTCAATACTGTAAATACTACAATGCACAAAACATTGCGAGAAAATCAGCGCACAAGTTCAAGTTGTGTAATCGGCATTATGTAATAAATGAAATGTTTTTTTACTGTAATACGTTCATTATATTAATATTATTTTTCACTATACTGCATTAGTTCATATACAGCAATGTTTTCTAGTTTTAAAGTTTTAAGTTGCCATGGGTAATTTCCTGATTTAATGTAGTACAGTTTGCTATATTAACCTTCAACCCACAGCCCTCAATGAAGTTTGGATTTTGGTCTTTACACAAAATTATTATATGCTATAGCCCATAGCCTACTTTAAATGAGTCAAAATATATGCGATTGTTGACTCATCAACGTGGTCGCTGCATGCGCGTCTGTTTATAGCTTCTGTAAAGAAAGACCTACATTTGACCAGCCTTTTAGCAAAGCCTATATTAATATACTGATATTCCTGTGCCAGTTTGACATCGTAAATTAAACTGAGGAGAGTTTAACTACTTCACAACACTCTGTCACCTGAACTCAGCGTTAGGCCGAAGGAGAAAAGTGCAGGGCTGATGTAAAATCATATTCTCATTCTCAAGTCATAATCTTTAAAATAATGACTTAATTACAGCGGTGCGTTAAAAATGCTTATTTTCTGTGGAGTGATTGATTTGAGTTAGTAGGCCTGCTTTATTAAAATAAGCTTAAAATAAAAACAGCCTGCTGGTTATAAAAAGGATTCATTGTTTTTGTTTTGTAATCTAAATTTGTAATTTAAGTGGAAAATACTTATATTTACTCTTACTTTTATTTAGTTTATTCTGTTTTTCTATACAATCCTAAAAGACTCACAAGCAAAATCAAATAATAAACTAAAATATGCAGTGATGATGGTAATAACCACATCACCACGGTTGACATCTCATTATGGCGGTAAGGCCGTGATAGGTATATATATATATATATATATATATATATATATATATATATATATATATATATATATATATATATATATATATATATATACACATACACATACATACAGACAGACAGACAGACAGACAGACAGACAGACAGACAGACAGACAGATATAATCAATTATACTGGAGTGAGGTTAAAAATAACTAAAATAATTCAAATGACACCAAAGTAACACTGTAAAATAGCAGAAACTGAAGACTCAAGAATAAATATTTCTGTTGAATTTAATTTATTAATTGGGATTAAGGTTTCGTATCCTGTTTCCAGAACTAAAGTGTCAGTGGTTTCAGATGGCAACCCAAGTCACAAAGTTTTGAATAATACATAAATTGAGGGTCAGTGTGATTCTCGACAGATGTGCTGCAGTATGCCCCGCTTGTGGCAGATGACCTTGTGGCGATGTTTTAGCACATGCTACACCAGAACTCATTTCCCACGGCTGTTTGCAACACAGACAGAGAGTCAACAGGCAATTAATCCACCTGAATAAATAATGTGCCACTTATTCAGACCATTTGCATTTCAGAGTATAGAGCAATTAGCCCTTCAGGACCTAAATAATAAATATGCATATGTAAAACAAGGAATGTGTCTGTTTTCTTTGTCTTTCTAAAATTATAATGTTACTCCATACTTTCTTCTTTTCTATATGATTGCAGAAGTGCGAAGGGGTGCTACCCGTGGAGTTCCGCTCCTTTGCTGTTGATCCGCAAATAACCTCATTGGAGGTGTTGCAACATATCCTGATTAGAGCCTTCGAGCTGAATGGGTAAGTGTGAAATATGCTATTTATTTGATTTAAAAATATGTATTGGTAAACATATTTGCAAGACTTATTTTTTATTTTTTTTGCCCTTAAATGACTGATTTTTGCTACAGTTATTTTAAAAAATTTCCAGCAATATTTATGGCATTATTATGTAGACAAAGGTCTTTATTATATAATTTTTGTTTCTCCTAGACCGAGACAATGGGTTCTGTAACTTATAAAACAACTCTTCATTTCAATATTTCACATGTAACTAAAATATCAATTAAACTTCATTAATATTGATGCAGTCTATTTTCTTTGGATCCCTTTAGGAAACGCAACTTTGGGATTAGCTACTTGTCTCGTGACCGTGCAGGTGTGGAGGTCTACGTGTCCCTGCTGTCTGACTGGGATTTAGATGCTGCGTTTGTCAGTGCAGCAAAGCCTTACCTTCAGCTCAAGATGGACATCAAACCATCAGAGGACAGTGAGTGACTTGTAGATCCACTAGTTTGAAGGGTAGATGCTGAAAATCTGCAGCTGCTTTCACTTCTTAATGAGATCGACAATTTAATTCATTATCCACAAACCAATAATCAATTAATCAACTAAGCTGATTGTTTGTTTTGCTTTTTTGTTCAGTTCAGATTATTAGTATTATTTTAAAGCTGCATGTATGCATTTTGGGTGCCTTTCTAATATGATTGTACACTCATTGGTGACTATATTAAGAAGTCTTTCCTCATATCAGGTTAGATATTTTTCTTTCAGAATTTTTTGTGGCATAGGTTTAACAACACTGGAAGCATTTCCTCAGAGATTTTGGTTCATATTGAAATCATAGTATTACCCAATAGCTGCAGATTTCTCAACTGCACATCCATGACGCAATTTCTCATTGCACTACATCCCGAATGTGCTCTGTTGCATTGGAATCTTGTGATCGTGGAGGCTAAGTATAGAGATCTCATTGTCATGTTCAGAAAAGCAGTTTGGTATGTTTTATGCTTTGTGACATGGTGTGTTATCCTGCTGGAAGCCTCAGTTTGCTGTTATTGGATGACAAGAGTGGCACCGGTGTGCTTTTCTGCTGCTGTAGCCCACCTGCTGCAACTTACTCAATATTTTCTATCTTTCAGACCATTCTCTGTTAACCTTAGAGTTGGATATACATGAAAATCCTTTGTAGATCAGCAGAAACACTCTGATCAGCCATCTAGCATAAACAACTATGCTACTTTTCAAAGTGAAAATAACTATTTGTCCCACTTATGATGCTTGACCTGAACTTCAGCAAGTTTAACCTATAAAATGGTCAGTGAGTGTATACACTACATGACAAAAGTCTTGTCGCCTATCCTAGTTTTAGGAACAACAAGTAATAACTTGACTTCTAGTTGATCATTTGGTATCAGAAGTGGCTTATATGAAAGGCAAAGGCCTCTAGATTATGCTTATTTTACCAAAATAAAATATGATGATGCCTTAATTTTAATTATTTAATCAGGACAGTAAGGTCTGACTTTGCTTAAACAAAAGTCTTGTCACTTAACAGAATTAATGTAGAGTATAGAATATAAAGTCATGGTGCAGTGGAAAAAGAATGAATATTGTGTATGACTCCCATGAGCTTAGAAGACTGCATCCATACATCTCTGCAATGACTCAAATAACATAGTAATAAAGTCATCTGGAGGCAAAGAAAGCATACTTGCAGGACTCCCAGAGTTCATCAAGATTCTTTGGATTCATCTCCAATGCCTCCTCCATGTTAACCAAGACATGCTCAATGATGTTCATATCTGGTGCCTGGGCTGGCCAATCCTGGAGCACATTGACCTTCTTTGCTTTCAGAAACTTTGAATTAGAGGCTGAAGTATGAGAAGGAGCAGTATCCTGCTGAAGAATTTGCCCTCTCCTGTGATTTGTACTGTAATTGGCAGCACAAATGTCTTGATACCTCAGGCTGTTGATGTTGCCATCCACTCTGTAGATCTCTCGCACACCCCCATACGGAATGTAACCTCAAACCATGATTTTTCCTTCACCAATCTTGACTGATTTCTCTGAGAATCTTGGGTCCATGCGGGTTCCAACAGGTCTTCTGCAGTATTTGTGATGATTGGGATGCAAGACTTTTGACATGTAGTGTATATAATCTTACATGCTGTATATTACATGTTAATGTAATAATTGAAAAGTATTGAGTAATTGAAAGTATTGAGTGCATTTTATTGAGAATGTACATTTTTAATTCGGAATTATCTTACAAGCATTTTACATTAACCTTTAATTAAACATAAATAAAGTGATCTGGGGTTTTTTCAGAAACTCTGTTGAAAATTGAAATCCATTCATGAATTTGAGGGCGGAGCAATAAAAACAGCTTGCCTTTTGCTGAGTGTTCTGTTTGTTTTGAATGTTGATTGTTAATATCTTTTTTTTCTTGTATATAAATCCCTTAGTGCTTCTTTAAAATGTATGTAGTCTGAAAAGCTGCTTTTTGTTCCTTAATGATCCCCCTCCCCTCCATATTCTTCCCAAGGTCCTGTTTTGGAGGATTGGGACATAATCAGCCCCAAGGATGTGATTGGATCAGACCAGATGCAGGGAGAGAAGAGGTCACTGGCATCTGCTGCCCTTCCTTTCACACAGTCGCTCCTTTCTCAGGTTACTCACAATGTTCTTCACCCTGTCGGCCAGCATTTTTTACTAAGTGCCTGTTGCAGTCAGTCAAGTTCACACTCTTCTGAGTTTATGCTTTAATTAATAGCAATTAAAGGATATTTCTGGAGTCTTTGAAAGTGAAATCTCATTTGCTCTTGCTGCATTTCACTGGAAAAAAAACCCTGATTAACTTAGTTGGGAATAGAGGGATTTATTTTTGCATCTCCTTATAGATGGCTCAATTTGTTTCGGGTGTGTTGTGGTTGAAATGTTTCTAGCCTTCTATCACCTAATACCAAAATTCAGGTAGAAAAATATGTGAATAGTTTTTTTGCATTTACTATTATTTTGCATCTATTCCTCACTTTTAGGTGGGTCGTACTCTGTCGCGTGTGCAGCAGGCCTTGAGTTGGTCCTATGGAGAGGAAGTGAAACCATTCAAGCCTCCCTTAAGTGATGCTGAATTTCACAATTACCTAAACAGCCAAGGTCAACTGAGTCGACCAGAAGAACTCAGACTTCGTATTTATCATGGTGGAGTTGAGTCATCCCTACGCAAGGTAACCGACTGCCTTACCATTCATTATCTGTCATATGAAGGTGCCAATGACATGCTAAAGGTGTTGTGGTATTCTGTGTTTTAATATCTAACCATTTTTAAAAGCCCATGAAAGAATTTTATTTGCTCAATAATTTGTATTAGTTAAATACCATCTTCTTTTTCATTCCTTTTCACATTTCATTTATGTATTTTTGTGACAGGTTGTTTGGCGGTACCTTCTTAATGTGTACCCGGATGGTCTCACAGGGCAGGAGAGAATGGACTATATGAAGCGAAAAACGAGAGAGTATGACCAGCTGAAGAGCGAATGGACGGCACGAGTCAGTTCAGAGGAATTGGAGTTTATTCGGGGAAATGTTCTGAAAGACGTTCTTCGAACAGATCGAGCACATCCCTACTACGCGGGCTCAGAGGACAGCCCACATCTCACCGCCTTGACAGACCTTCTCACCACTTTTGCTATTACACACCCACAGGTAAACATGCAGTTACACCCTTTGATGACACAAGGATTTGTCTTTACCTCTGTGAAAAATAAACTGTCCTTGTTTACTTTCTTAGGTGTCTTATTGCCAAGGCATGAGCGACATTGCCTCGCCAATCCTTGCTGTTATGGACAATGAAGCTCATGCCTTTATCTGCTTCTGTGGCATTATGAAACGCCTTGAAGGCAACTTCCGCCCTGACGGACAACTTATGTCCATTAAGTTCCAACATCTAAAGCTGCTTCTGCAGTATTCAGACCCTGAGTTTTACTCCTACCTAGTCTCAAAAGGTGCTGATGATCTGTTTTTCTGTTACCGCTGGCTTCTTTTGGAGCTGAAGCGTGAATTCGCTTTTGATGATGCCCTGCGAATGCTGGAGGTTACCTGGAGCTCCTTGCCACCTGATCCTCCTGAGACAGAGGTAGAGCTTCTAGGGCCAGCGCTTGATGCTGATCAATCTGATGGTTCACGCAATGTGGACATGGAGGAGATGGAAGAGAAGCAGACCGAAAGGCAGAGAAGACGTCATATGCTAAGGCCGTCCCGAGAAGAGGCAGATGGTGAACGTAACCTGGTTATGGAAGAGGAGAGGGGACCTCGGAAGGAAGGCGAAGGAGAGTATGATGTTGAAAACATGGTCAGGAATGACATTCCTGCTCAGCCTCCTTCATTTGAGAAGCAGGGGAGTTTTGGAGAATTCAAGTATTATAATGGCCGTACTGAGGACAGCTTTGAGGTGAATGAAAATGACTCCTCTGATCCCACATTATCTCCAGTACAATTTCAGTCTGCACACTCCACGCTGCCATTCTCAGTCCGTCAGTCAACAGAGGAAAGTGAGGACGACCCAGGAGAGCAGGAACCTCTTATGAGTAATCTTACACCATCATCTCCTGGACAGAGAGACTCCCCTAATGGTCAGGCAGCTTCCCCTCTGTCAACTCTTCCTTCCGGTCTACCAAACTGGAAAAGTAGCTCCAATCAGTCATCTAATTCTGCATCCAGTTGGAGAACAGCATCTCCTGATGCCTTGTCAAAATGCACATCCTCTTCTTCTAGTGGAGAAAAAGCCTTGTCTCCTGATAAACCTTCTGGGGGGTTTGCATCTTCACAACCTGTATTAAATGGAACTGGGGCTCAGTCCCCATCAGTGGTTCCAGGGAAATCATTACTGGCATCTCCATCACAAGGTTACAACCGTTCGCTTCTCTCATCACCGGTTTTACCCTTCGGGAAGTCCCCGTCTTTGCCCAAGGCATTCTCCAGCAATCTCCCCTCACCCTGCAGACCTACTGGGTCTGGAGTAAGCTCTCCAAACACAAACAAGCCAGAAGGAGGTGGAATTAAGCCCTGCTCACTCCCCCCTCCCCAAGAATTTGGAAAAGGGAATCCATTCATGCTTTTCCTTTGCCTCTCTATCCTTCTGGAACACCGTGACCACATTATTAAAAACAGCCTGGATTACAATGAGCTGGCCATGCACTTTGACCGATTGGTCCGTCGCCACAACCTCGGGCGCATTCTGCAGCGAGCCAAAGCCCTCTTTGCAGACTACCTTCAGAGTGAGGTATGGGACTCAGAGGAAGGAGACGAAGTCAGCTTGGACTCCCCAACCACAGCAGCAACATCCCCCCAAACGCCCAGCACTAGGCCCCCTTTCCTCAATGTACAGCCCTCTCAGGGTGCCTTCCCGAACTCAACCTATAATCTGACAAACACCATTCCCTCACCAACAACACCCATTGCCATCTCGCCCTCTGCTTCCTGATTCTGAGATGTAGTAGATCTTTCCTAGAAACCAGCTGCGGACCCAGAATCAAGTTTTACTGTACCTTGCCGAGTCACAAGATACCTTTGTGCTTTACACACGCTTTATTGAACCTGATTTGCTTTAACAACCAAAGCTTAGTGACTTAGCTTACTTTCTCATTTTGTCTTTTTCCTTGTCCAATTTTTCAAGTCAAGCCCTTTCATTGTACTGTATCATTTTTTAATTGCACTTTATTATCCTTTGAAAGGGCAGGCCAGTTAGTGTCTCATTTCATTATGTAAATAACACGTTCGAAAGGCACATTGTGGACACGTAAAACCTGTTATAGTAGCCTCACTTACCAGAGACAGAGCAACAAGATTGTTTTTTTTTTTCTTTGTGTGCAATATTTACTATAGATGAAAAGGGTCTCTTCGACTTCTTCAGAGGTTATCGTGATTTGTTGTAAAGAGAATGTTTACTCAAGCTTTTGAGATGATACCCTCAGAAATTAATTCCTAAGTTTGTTTTACATTGCCAGCAGCAACAGTGTGTATGGTATGCTGATATTGTCAGTTGTGCTTTATACAAACCCTAAGCCTTGACTTTTTATTTGTACAAGACATTTCACTAGACATGAAGGTGCTGATGCATTATCCAGTATCCCATCAATGTGAAACCTTCCGTTGTAGAAAATGTAACATTCAACCCTAATCATAATTTGGTCTCTGAAATACTAGTAGAACTCTCCTCCTCTACGGTGTACAGCAGCTATTTGACCCAAGTAGTGAAACTCCTATTAAGATCCAAATGGAGGATGGCTGGTTATTGGGTGTTTCTTATCCTCACCATTGTTGCGGAAATGCCTCGTTTCACTAAATTAGCCATTTTTGTGTAAATATAATTTAATTGCCTTCATCCATCTTTGTCTGTTGCCATAACAACTTTGTCTTTAAAAGGCAACAATCAATGATCCCAGCTGTTATAAACAAAAAGCATAAGTATTACAAAAGTGTTTAATGCCTTTAGCAGAATGCTTTTCATTGGAGATCTTTTAGACTCGGTCTTTATGTCTTAATACCAAGTGTTCTTTTTTTTCTCCCTTTTCTAAGTGCTAAAATTATAAACCTGCAAATGGACTAAAAAAGGCCTTTCCTGGAAAGAGGTTATGATTTCTGTTCGGCGTTGTGTATAGGATATGGATGTTGATTTTGGTTTGGTTCTGTATGATAGTATTTTACTCATACCCTATGGAGAGACTTGCTAGACAGAATGCTTGCAATACTCCTATTTGTATAATAAATTTACTGAATATTCATTCTTCCATGATAGTTATTTTATTCATAAAAAAGCATGTTAAACTAGCACAATCACCTCACAGCAAGAAGGCTGCTGGTTCGAGCCTTGGCTGGGTCAGTTGGCATTTCTGTGTGGAGTTTGCATGTTCTCCCCGTGTTCGCGTGGGGTTTCCTCCGGATGCTCCAGTTTCCCCCACAATCCAAAGACATGCAGTTTAGGTGAAGTGAGTAAGCTAAATTGACCGTAGTGTATGTGTATTGATGTATCCCAGTGATGACATTACAAGCCCCAAAACACATTAATTTAAGACGATCACCTAAGTCTCTTTGCTTTGTGGAACATGGTTATATCAGACTGCCTTGATTATGAATGTTTTAAAGAACGTTTGGGCATGAAAATTAAATTAAATTAGGTATGGTGGCACTTCTTTTAATGCAAAAAGCCATTTGAGCATATCGTAGAATGATTACAGTATCTCTGTAGTAAAAGTTAAATGGATTTGTCCTATAGAGAGTAACAACTACTTTAAAATGATTTGGTAAAAAAAAAAAATGTTGTTTCCGCCCGGTTTCGAACCGGGGGCGAACGTGATAACCACTACACTACGGAAACGGTTATTAGATATTAGGAGGGCGGGGCTTAAATAAGTATACATATGACGTATGCGTGTTATAAAGATTCAGAGGTAAGGAACACGTGTATTCACCATCCATTTTGGCCTTTAAAAAAAAAAAAACAACCGACAAATACAGTTTACTCTGAGCTACTGCTGACCTTATGTTGTGTGTTCCTTTAAAGGATCAAAATGCCGAAACCCGGGATCGAACCAGGGACCTTTAGATCTTCAGTCTAACGCTCTCCCAACTGAGCTATTTCGGCTGGTGAGTGAATACTGTGGAGATGGTTTCTCGTATCTATATGTTGCGTCGACCTCATCCTTATATGGCGTAATTCTCCAAAAAGTATAGCTTGACGTTCAAACGCGTAATGTTAGCCTTTTCAACTGCTTTAAATGTTTAGTGATTAAACGGTCAAGACTAGCGTAGAGCTCATTTCAAATGCTGCACCGCCCTCTAGCGGTCGAATCTGTAGGGCCGAAAAATTGTCATCTATTAACTTTCGGAAATATTGAGATCTCTAGACTGATATACTACAGATTTTACCAGAACACAGAATTTTCTGGCATACCAAGACCGACTTTAATCATCCTGCTCTTAAATGTGAGCAGCGTCAATCGTACACGGTCGAAAAAGTGGAAGTCTAGAACGGGTAAGTTACAGCCGCGGCTACTTCATGGTACCCTTCACGGTACATGCCACACGGATTAGTTACTAATTTTAATTTCTATGTGTTTAAATTGGGTTGAGGTTTCAATCACTTTCTGTCAACAACCGTCCGACAAATGCGACGTAATGTGACGGATTGTTGACGGATTGTTGTATCCATACTATTTAGAGCCACGTGGTCCCTCAGAAATCCATCGGGCCAGTGGCGCAATGGATAACGCGTCTGACTACGGATCAGAAGATTCTAGGTTCGACTCCTGGCTGGCTCGATTCATTTTTCCATCTGACTAACCAGGTTTATAAATGTAAATTCAGAAACAAATTTTTCACACGAACTACAACATATTGCATTAATACTTTATTATGGCAGTAAGGCAGAGTTCACAACATAGCGCCTTATCCAGCAACAAATTCAATCCATTTAACAAATAAGGCTAACAAAGCAAGTATTTTTCTGTTGATAGTATATTTCTACAGACGGGCATGTTAAAAGGAAATTCACCAAAAAACGGAAAAAATCTATTATCAGAGTTGGACACAAAAGAAGATAACATTTGAAGAAAACTTAAAACCAGTAACTATTAAAGGTGCAGTAAGTGAATGTCTTCAGAAACATTTTTTTTTTTTGTGCTGGTTGAAAGTCTCTTCACATTCCAATAGTAATTATTAAAGGAAATGATCTAAATGTATTTATATGTATTTTTATATTCTGGGTAAGGCATAAGACTAAAAAAATGTTCATTTAAATACATATTGTCTGGCTGATAATTCCCATAATTCTGATAAGTAGCCCAAACTGTCTGTCAGCTAATGTAGATTTGTACAACTGCACAGCTGTTCATGCAGATCTGCCTTTGGCCGTTCACCTGCACACGAGAGAGAGAGAGAGAGAGAGAGAGTGGTAAAAACTAATACTGAATCAATATTGGAGTTAGTTTTGCATGCTGTAGGAAGGACGACACCATGGCTGAAGTATTTCTTTTTAGACAGGTAATGTTATGTTTAAAAACTTATATTTTAGTCACGCAAAGCTGATGTAGATTGTGGCGTTTTACAAATGGGTTAAATGCACAGAAGTGTTGTTCAGCCACTGAAATCCTTATAAGGGACCTTTAACAGCATCAATAATGTAGATTTTTATTTAGTTTAACAACAAAACATAAGTAGATAGCGCTATTTGGCCTAGCCTGCTTTACTGAGGTGAAGTTGATTTAGTATTCACATTGGTTCATTTTTTAACAATGACAACCTGTGATGCTCCTCCTATATTGTTCACCATTCTACACTGAATAGTCGGTCTGAAATAGCATGCAAGTATGGCTTAGTAACAAGTGTAATTCCTTCAGTCTGCTGGCCAACCACTAAGTAGTCGCTTTAGGACAAATCGCGTGAGGGAGTGAGACCAGCAATCCACAGGAGCCGCGGGACCCAACCAGATTTCTTGCGGAGTGGGAATAAATTTCAAAATGAAATAGAGTAGTGGTCAGTAACTCTGGTGTAATTTGAACAGTTACAGTTTTTCATTCGGATTATAGTATTATAAAGTACTATAAAATGTTCTAACTGGCAAATGACATGATCTAGTGGTTCTCTGTCATCTGTAATGTGTGTGTGTTTGTGATTTCAGGAGGCGTGGCTTTGGACAGCAGGGGAGGGATCATGTTTTCAAAGATATTATGGGAACAGATAGCATTTAGGCAGATCACCTACTGCACCTTTAACTTCCATGGTGTTTGTTTTCCTACCATGGATGTGTTTTCATCTTTCTTCAAAATATTATCTTACACATTTTGGAACCACTTGAAGGTGAGTAAAAAGTGAATAAATTGTCATTTTTGGTGAACTATCCCTTTAAAGTTTCTTCCTCCTGCTGGAGAGTTTACCGTCTACAGCAACTGGTCCTTTTATCTTCACCATCTTCTGTGCTCATCCTGAAAAACTGAACAAATATTAAGATAATAAATTATAATTATAGTTAAATAAATACATTTAATTTTAATATAAATTATAGTTAAGATTATAATAATATTAATAATAATAATAATTTCCTTCAATTAGCTGAAACGAATGTGCTTTCAGAATAATATTACAACCTTGTCTTAGCACTGAGGGACATTTTTGCATAGTCTTGTTTCGGTTTCATCCTTCACTTTCTCACAATTAATGACCGGCTTCCCATAGAAAAGACTGTAGTCATCAGATCTATAGCAGATCAGAAACACCAAAGAAAATGTAAATGCATCATGAAACACTTTACAACCAACAGTACACATGAAGTGGAAGTAAATAGATGTTTTTCTCTCTTACTGGTATTCAGAAATGTCAGGAACACATTTTCTGCTTCTGGTTTGTTTGGAGTCTTGTCCACAGTCAGGTTTGCAGTAACTCCACTCGCTCCACTCGGACAGGATGCCTTTCACTGAACACAGTCAGAAAGTGCTATCAATTTGGAAAGCTGAGTTCACGTTTACTGAAACTATGCGGCTTACTGTCTTTATTACAAACATGCTCTGTTTTAAAAACATTTTAAACTAATAAAACTTATAAAAAATCACAGAGAGCAGATATTTTAATCCCAGTTTCTTTGCAAAATTCTTTTTTCTGTGGACATGTCTATACTGTGTACATGTTATTATAGCAACATGGTGCCTGTCAATCTTTTCAGTGGGCGGGGAAAACCACGCTCCTACATCACGTTGCAGTGGGCCTCAAAATCACTGGGATTTGGGTCCTATTTTAACGTCAGGAAATAAAAAAAAAAAAAGAGACTTGTGTTTATATCACTCCAATATGACAGTGGACACACTATACCAACACAAAGTTCTGTCCAAACAGCTTACAAAAGTTGATTTTTATCAGAGGTGCCCTTTAAATCGTTTATAATCATGTTTCTAATTAGTTATTTTTTGCTTGTTCCCACATAAATAGTATATATATATATATATACACATTTCAAATGGTTTGTACTGTTTGTTTTTTAAAATGTATTAGACAAAAGGCCATTTTGAAAGCAGCAGTGATTTTTCTTGGCACTTACTATCACACTCATCAATGTCATAGCAGCTGCCATGTTCAACAATTTCTCCATCACAGAGTTTTCCTTCGTGTTCTGTACCAACACAGTCCCGTAATTTCCTTCGGGTTCCCTCCCTGGTTCTGCATGTGATTTTTCTAGTGGAAGGCGATTTACAATTACTCCACTCACTCCATTCTGTCCACATCCCATGTACTGGCAGACAAAAAGAGGGAGAAAATGGTTATGAATTATGAGTCAGGAATTGCATTTATTTAATACTCCAAGGTCCATTTATAACCAGTGCTCGAATTGACAAAAAGCATCCCCTTTGTAAAACCACCATCCCACCAACACAGTTAACAGGGCTTGCTAACATTTACTTTAGCGACCCAAGTTTCACTGGTAATATCTAAGTTACAGCAGATTGTAGGTTCCCTGTTTCTAAAATTAAACTTAATTATTATCCCTAATATCCGAATGCATTTTTCAGAATCACTGTTCTCCAAATGTTGCTCGGTTTTCTTGAAAATGCTTCCAAACAGCTCAGCCGCTGCACATCTCCATACCATGTTTTGTTTTAGAATTGAATCTTGAGCTTCCCACATAGCACAATATTTCTGGCCCAGCTCTGGCCCACACAATCCGCTTTTGCTTGGCCTGCATACCTCAGTAAATTACAGTACATGACTGGACCAAGTCGGGCTTTCAGACAAGGGCAAGCATGGACCATATCTGGGCCAAGTCTCAGTCAAGTTAATAACCCATAACTGAGCCTGAACTGGGCCAAATTTGTTGGCGTGTCATGACTCTAATGAAATTGATAAACCCATGAATCATTGCACTTTATGCGTGCTATGAGCGTGCTTTTTCTAAAAGTGACCTGATTGGTAGAATTGTTTTTCTTTATTTGAAAATAATAAAATGTATTTTAAAAGTGGGTCAAGATAGGCCGAACTTACATGGCCCACATATCAATTTTTAACATCTGGGCGAAATACTTTATTTATGATCTGGCCCAAATATTGTGTGCCACCTTAAAGACGGTGCCACCTCTGCCAAACCAGGGCCATGTTCGGCCCACATGCTGTATGTCAGTGCCGGATGAATGCCTGCTGTGCCAGATTTATGCCAAATCTGGGCCAGAATTCTTTGCTACCTGGGTTTGATATGAGACAATTTCTGAGTTGTTCATTCAGAAGAACATTAGTGAATGAATCAGCTCAAGAACTCAATTAAACTAATAATTCAGTGACAAAGACGGAGATTTGACTCAACCTACTGGCGGTTTTAGTTTCAAGTCTCATGACATTTTTATTATCAATTTCATTGTATTCGTGCCACCTCCTACGCCTTGTTGAACAGTCAATTTTTAAATAAACAGTAAATTTATCGTAATGCTAACTTTGTTTTTTTACTTTACCATCTTTGTTGTGTCAAGAGGAATTTAGTTGATTTGATCTGATTGTAAGATACTCTTCCTGATTTTATTTCAGTTTATATAAAAAAGCTCATGTAGTTGGGTCACATGAGGTAAACAAAGTGTTGTAAATAAAAAAGTATATTTTACAAATCTTGTACATTTATGTCTGAATGCTTTAAACTCTCTTGAAATGCCTTCAAAACGAATGCAAGCGACTCCATCAAGTACTCCATCCAGCAAATCTCAAGTATTCTCAGTTGTTGTGCTGATCAACTATAATCCCTACTCAACATTTCATATTCTGCGATGTGTCTATTGCAGACACACACGTTGATATCGATACAGAAACGATATATTGTGCAGCACTAACTGAAACCCAGTGCCAAGTGTGGCAGCAGTACCTATATGACCTATGAATAGGGCCAGACAGAATCTGCGGACAATTTTTGCTATTTCTGCTGAGAATTTTGGTAAAAATCTGTGGATTTCTGCAGAATTATTTTGGGAGTATCATAACTAAAACCTTAATTTGTTTTAACTTTTATTTAATGTTTAAAATGCAAATCCAATTAGATGCACTTTATTTGTTAAACAAAGCAAGACTCTCATATAATATATATAATATCTCTACTAAAAGACAGAAAATATTACTTTAAAACTGCATTGTACATAAATCAGATGAACATTTCCACATTAGTCAATAATATTACTGTAATTAATAAAAAAACTGAATAAATATAAATTTACACACATTTACTCAAGTAAATAAACAGAATTAATGATGGGCTAAAAATCTGCGGAATTCTGCGGGCACAGATTCCGTGTGGGCCCACCTATGAATCAGAACAGATGCTGCTGCCTGATTTCTACCACTTAAATGCCCTGTTGAATGAAATCTGGCATGCTAAAAACTATGAACAGCATTTTAAAACAGTTATCTGTTACTATAATTACAGGTTACTAATAATTGTAATTTTATGCCAGCATATTGTGCACACACAGCTTTATTTTTCAGCAAATATTTGTTTCACAGTCAGAAAAAAAGAAGAGAAACAGCAATGACCATGCGATGATTTGACAAGTGCAAATGTGAAGAGAATTGTGGATATCAGCTGCTGTACTTTAAAAAAACAAATACATTTTTTAGATATTGGAAGGTACATTGTGGTTAGAAGGTAAAAAAAAAAAGATTTATAAATACTCTGTCATAATATAATGTGTATTCTACTATTTGAAACAATCCCAAGATACTTGCAGTAAATCAGGAGAGGTGTTTTACTATGCAGAGAAGGCAAATGTACTGATATTTCTGCAAAATAATTGCTGAAATTTAAAGTTGGTTTATAGCAAACCAAGAACATGTCTTCTTTGCTGCTATTGGTATTTTAACTATTATTTAGTGTTCAATTATTGTTGGGTGACTTAGGCTTGAGTTGGAGCTTGTGTTTTATACTTGCTTCTATTTTATGTGTCTGTGTACTTTCAACTTTTATTATTTTGTTCTATTAAAAAAATAATAAAATACTTTATATCACCCAATGTCATTTTGTGGCTCTATTTTTAAAAAGGGCTCTTTTTTAGGTTCTTCCCAGCAGGCACAGAACATCAACATGATGTCAGATTGACGTTGTACCCCAACTTCATGGCATGTTGTATTTTGTTTGTAAATAAGAATCGGGTTGATGTCAGAACCCAACATCAGGCCCATGTCAATGTCCAACAATGTCGAACAGACGTTGCATTTTAGTCACTTTCCAACACAACCTAAAAAAACAAAACATCAGCGTCTAATGATGTTACAGCTTGACGTTGTGTAGACGTTACCACTATGATGTCTATCAGACGCTGGATTTTATTTCCCATACCTGACAAATAAATGTCAGTATTTGACATCAACATGACGTTGATCAAAGAATGTGGCTTAACATTGGATTTTGTTCACTTTCCAACACAACATAAAATCAACCAAATATTCATTTCACGTCGTTATTGGACATCAAAATAATATTATCCTTAGACGCTGGCAACCTAAATCTAACCTAATATTAACGTCTTATGATGTTGTGTGTCTACTGGGTTGTACCATTTATGTAAGCATTTAAAAAGAATGGCTTAGATCAGACTTTCTTTGTATCACACTACTTACTTGGACACTTGGCTAAAGTCCTGCAGAGGTCAAATTTTTGCTCTTCACCATGACACGGTTTGCCACCATGTTTGGGGCTTGGAGAATCACATGTCCGTGACTGCATCTGTCGGCCCACTCCACAAGTCACAGAGCAGGGTGAGGAACCTGACCAGGAGCCCCAGCTTCCATCGACTGTGGAGAAGATACATAAAGCTTGGGTTTCTAAAATTCTCTTGTCATTTTTGGGTGGCGTTGTATTAGAACACAAAGCATGTTACCTGGGCAAAAAGGCAGTCCACTGCAAGGGCGGGTGTCTTTTTCGGAACCCTCGCAAAATCTGCCAGGTGGAACGGTGGACGGAGAGGGATTGGTGCACGTCCTTGTACGAATTTCTTTTTGGGTTCTACGTCCTTCCTCGATACAAGTAACTGGGCAGGGACCCCAATTTCCCCAATTGGACCACGCTCCATGAGCTGGACATCAAACGAGAGCACGCTTTTCATTTCCAGCATCTTCAAAAATAAAGAAATAAAGAAAACTTACACTTACTTACTTGGACAGATTGTGTCAACGGAACAAGAGTCAATTTCTTGCGCTTCGCCAGAACAGGAGCCTCCACATTTTGGAGCCGGGTTAGAACAGACTCTTTGCCTTTTTTTTTGTCCTTTTTGACACGTAACTGAACATGGCTGCCAGTTCCCCCACTTAGACCAGCCACCATCCTCTGGACAAACATATTTGGAGCCATGAGAAAGACCACAGAAACCTTTATGTCTAAATGTAATCCCTGAATGTTCTTCTTACCTGGGCAGCAGTCTTTTTTCACACATGGTTTAGTTTGAATAGTTCCCCAATCCTCAGGGTCTAAACAGTTACCGATTCCATAACAAAACCGTCGCCTTTGAGTAACTCCCTCAGTACAACTCACTGAGCACTCGCTCCAGCTTGACCATTCGCTCCATGCCGCCCGCCTGCAAGTCAACATATAAGATTTCACTAAAAGGTTTATCCATCATTTGATCTAATTCGTCTCTGTTCAATTATTTCAGTGACTTGAAGAGGTATATTTAAGTCTAATTAATGAAAGCGGTTTTCCCATCCTAGGCATTTAGCCTTTTTTCTATAAGGGGTTATAGTAAATAATCTTCAAGCTCTTCTCAGTTTTATAATGGCAGTCAATAGTGTCTGAATTTTTGAAACTACAAAAAAGTACAGTCACCTATCCTGAAAGTTTGACACAAGTGGTTTAAAAAGATAGTTCACCCTAAACGGCGAACTCAACATTCACTTGTTCCACACCTGTTTGACTTTCTTTCATCTGTTGAACACAAAAGAAGATATTGTGAAGAAAACTGGAAGTCTGTTACCATTGACTACCATGCTGATCTACTGGGATTTTCACGCACAACCATCTCTAGGGTTTACAGAGAATGGTCCAAAAAAAAGAAAATATCCAGTGAGTGGCAGTTCTGTGGGCACAAATGCCTTGTTGATGCCAGAGGTCAGAGGGGAATGGCCAGACTGGTTCCAGCTGATAGAAAAGCAACAGTAACTCAAATAACAAATAACCACTCGTTACAACCGAGGTATGCAGAAGAGCATCTCTGAACACACAACATGTCGAACCTTGAGGCGGATGGGCAACAGCAGCAGAAGACCACACCGGGTACTGAGACTACAATTTGCACAGGCTCACCAAAACTCTCAATTTCTGCTGCGACATTTAGATGGTAGAGTCAGAATTTGGCATCAACAACATGAAAGCATGGATCCATCCTGCCTTGTATCGATGGTTTAGGCTGGTAGTGGTGGTGTAATGATGTGGTGGATATTCACTGTACTTAAACGGCCTCCACAGTCACCAGATTTCAATCCGATAGAGCACCTTTGGCATGTGGTGGAACAGGAGATTCGCATCATGGATGTGCAGCCAACAAATCTGCAGCAACTGTGTGATGCTATCATGTCAATGTGGAACAAAATCGCTGAGCAATATTTCAAGTACCTTGTTGAATTTATGTCAAGAAGGATTAAGGCAGTTCTGAAGGCAGAGGGGGTCCAACCCGGTACTAGTAAGGTGTACCTAATAAAGTGGCCAGTGAGTGTATTTCAAACAAGAAAACAGCTAACCAGTTAATGAAAATACATCACTGGACCAAGGTGAGCAATTTTAATTAAAAAGTATATATACTTTTTTTCTGAAAAATGTTTCTTTTACTACAGAAGACTATTATTTGTGGACTGAGCTTGCATGGATTTCTTTACAGCTGCCTAATTATGAATTTTGGGCTATTATATATAGTATATTCCTTTAAGAAGTTTTATCTTAAAGCTGAGATGGTGATTGGTTAAAGGCTCCAATAAAAAGAAATGCAAGAAAAATACTATTACCATTTGATTATTCCAAAGCTGCAATGAAATGATGTAGCAACAGACTAGATTTTAAAAACGTGGGCATATGTACATGGAAATATACTTCACAACAAGATCTACAAAACTGACAGAATGAGTTTTAATTTATGATGACTTCAGTATATGTTTATTGATGTAAATGACACTTTCAAAATTGTTCTCTTGCTTTAAAATCATGCTCTGGATTTTCTTCACTTGATTAATCAACATAGAAGCTCAATCATGTATTACGACATAGGTTTTGAATTTCTTGTATAACATCAATGAAACTTACCCACAGCTCTTACAAACTCCGTCTGCTCCAGTGAAGCCATAGCTGGGGTTTACGCAACAAAAATCTTTTTCAACCTCACCTAAAAGATCAGCACACTTCCCGGTGGATATGGAAAATGCTGAAAAGCACTGCACCATCTGTGAAGCTACAGAAAGACACCAAATCACTGAACAATTGTTTCATTTGGATTTATTGATATTTATAAAATTAAAATAGTATTATTCAGTTGTTTCAATGATCAATCAGTATTTTCTGATTTCCTGTACAGAAACATTATAATTTGGTGCAAAATGTTAGTTATGATTTAATGTTTATGCATAACAAATCCAACCTGATTGCTGCACATAAATCCCAAGTAGCAAAATCCACAGCAAATTCAGATTCATGGCTGATTCTGTGTTATGGATATCTTTGGTTCTGAATGTGTCAGGACTTGTACACAAAATTCAGAAATACCTGTGAGTAAAACACAGTAAAAATGCCAGGTTAAACATCATACAAAACAACTCCAAACAAATGCTGGAGCGGGTTTTTAAGCAAGAGTTTTAATCATGCAAATAAATAAAGATTCAAACGTACGGTCATATTTTATAAATATTTTTTGCACCACTTAAATAAAATAAAATTGCACCATTTTAGCACCACTTACCTCGCTCGCTTCCCTTTTTTGTGGCCGTTCAACAGTGCCGTATGGTCTTTTTAACCCTGCCTTGAATGACTCTTAAGAAGCTGTTAATGAAAACAGGAATTGTTAATTGCGAAACTGTTTAACCAGCTTCCCTTATGATTTTGCTAAATCATCGGTATGTGTCTGATGTTTTTACGAAAAAACAATAGTTTCAGTTCCACCCCTGAAAAAGTTCAACAGTTGTGTGTGTCACGTACGGTCAAATCCCTTCTCTTCAAACTTTGAATAATAACCCAGCAGCATGCATAAAACAATGTAGCAGATAAAAGCGGCATAACATCTGAAATCTATTAGAGATGTGAATGCAAAATGTACTTACGCGGTCCGTGCATAACTATTTCTGGGGTGATGGTCTAGGCTAGGGGGCGTTCAGACAAAAAACATCAGCACAAGACATTCGTAGACATACTTCCACACTATTTGCGTATAGGGTAAATTAGCAAACCATTCCCAAAGATCATGAAAAACAAGTCATGCTTTTTGACTGATATATGGGCCTGAAACCGTTTTTCACTCAAATAAATATATTCAAGCTTTCTTGACATTTAATGAGCATTTTGGGATAGCTAAAAGTGTCACTTTTGTTACATTTTTAATACATTTGTTTTGCTGAATGTTTAGTAAGAACTAAGATCATAAAAAAGCGGGGTACAGGAAATGTTTTCGAGCTGCATGTTGCGCAAGTAGGCTATTGTTTTGTGGATTAAGCAATATGTGTTATGCACTAAACTATCTACGTATAGAACTAAAAACATCACACTGCCTATTTAGAGCACATTCTGTCGGTCATAAGCAAACACTGGAGAATAAGCATCCACTGAACATTACACATTTGAGCTAATTTGATAGACTTAAGGTGCACAACATCCTTAGCTCTATTAAACACACACAACTAAGCTTTAGTTCCTCTATTTAGTTCCTCGGAACATTCTCTGTCTGCATGGCAAATGGCCAACATCTTTATCTAGTCAGCATTTCATGTTATTGGTGCTAATTATGGAAGCCCGTTCCCGCCACTGAATCAAAAAAAATAATTGAAAAAAAAAAAAAAAAAAAAAAAAATTAAAAAAAATAAAAATTAAGTCAGAATTCTGAGTTATAAAGTCAGAATTGCGAGTTATAAAGTCAGAATTCCGAGTTATAAAGTCAGAATTCCGAGTTACAAAAGTCAGAATTCCGAGTTATTAAGTCAGAATTGCGAGTTATTAAGTCAGAATTCCGAGTTTTAAAGGAGTTTCCTGTTATGGCGATTGGCCATAAATGAAGTGTTAAAGACTCTTTCTTTATGTTCTCTGCTTGTGATGTGGTCTGGATTCGCAGCCCAGTTTACCAATAAAGGCCAGGAATACACAGTATTTGGTTGACACTTTTACTGAACTGAAATATAAACTAATATAACCCTTTTAGATTAAGCCCTTTATAATGTCTATGTACGATATGTCTGCAGCTCCCAAGTATACACCATACGAGGGCACTCTTGCAACAAGAAACAAATAACAGCTGCGATAAATCATATAATTGTTACACATATAATAGATAAATAGTAATGAAATCCTAATTTTAGACATTTGGAGGAACCACACAACCTATAGCTAGTTTCAGGCGCTCTGTTTAATGCTTTATAATTGCTATTTAGACCAAATGGTAATAATTAAAAAAAGAACAAATCCATACGAATAAATAGACAGCCTAGTTCAACTATATATTTCCTTTTAGAAAGCGTGATAAACATTAAAAAGTCAGATATAGGCTTTATGTTGTGATTATGAGCTAATGTTCATGCGTCTTTAAAACTCCATTTATGGCCAGCCGGCATAACAGGAAACTCATTTGTAACTCGGAATTCTGACTTAATAATTCGCAATTCTGACTTTATAACTCGCAATTCTGACTTTATAACTCAGAATTCTGACTTTATAACTCGGAATTCTGACTTTATAACTCAGAATTCTGACTTTATAACTCAGAATTCTGACTTTATAACTCGGAATTCTGACTTAATAACTCGCAATTCTGACTTTATAACTCAGAATTCTGACTTTATAACTCGGAATTCTGACTTAATAACTCGCAATTCTGACTTTATAACTCGCAATTCTGACTTTATAACTCAGAATTCTGACTTAATAACTCAGAATTCTGACTTTATAACTCGGAATTCTGACTTTATAACTCGGAATTCTGACTTTATAACTCAGAATTCTGACTTTATAACTCGCAGTTCTGACTTTATAACTCAGAATTCTGACTTAATTTTTTTTAAAGTTTTTTTTATAAAGTGTTTTTTTTTTTCAATTATTTTTTTTGATTCTGTGGCGGGAACGGGCTTCCATAGCTAATAGACTAAGAACACTCATAAATGCAAAAATACTCTACTGGCGCCATCTACAGGAACACTTTGAACCTGCTACTAAGGTCGTCGATTAATAGCTGTCTTGTTTTTTTAAAGCATAACTTATGAACGGTTAATATTTAGTCGTCTTTGCTGACATTTAACAATGTTTATAACAAGTAAGTTCCCAGTAGTTGACAGCATTATTGAACTTTTTATTTTACTTATTTCAACCCTCGCTGGGAGTTAATAACATTTATGATTCATAGAGCGTCGTTATTAATATTACTCCCATACTAGTCGAGTCTGACCAGTGACCACATGCATTATGTAACATTCACAAATTACGCCATGCTTTTTCCCTAGCTGTCAACCCCACGGACCTAGAAAAGAAAACAGAATCAGAAGTAAGCCGCTCTACTCGAGCTGTCATTGGAGAAGAGCCGACCACGTGATTAAGTCATACGTCAAACTGCGCTGTGAAAAATTGGTTGCGCTTACGCTAATTAATCGTCGATTCTCTACACGCATTTTCTAAGTTCATTATGCGAATGTAGTAAATGCTATTAGTTAAAAGACTGCGGTAATTAGATTAGATTTTTATAGTGAAAAAGACTCACGAACGACTTTGGGCCAAGAAGCGACCCCTACTGGGAGGTTTTAATAACGCACTACGTCTCTTCTCTAGTGCTTTTATTTCTGTCAACCCTGACAACCGAGTAATCAAAGTGAATGGAGTTACTAGACCAGATTGAGCAAAAGTTGGTGTGGAATAACAGCGCGATGGTCATTGCCTGATCCGTCTTCTATTGGATCCTAAAGCGGAATGGATGTTATAGAAAACCGCGATGAAAAAACACCAGTTTGTTATTTTAAACCTTTTTAATCGCAGCATTTTGACGTGGACGAATTTGTGAGCGTGTACAAAAAACATGTTAGCGTTAAGCTAGCTAGAGCTAACCTCAGCCTAACGTTAGCATGTGTGGAATAAGAGACAAGAGGACATGGCGATGACAAAACTGATGTAAACCGACGGACTATGAGCTCATTTGAGCCTCAAAACAACTTAACTTCACGTACGAAGACTGTATTTATATTTGATCGACCGCTGGGAAACTTCGAAGCTGGCCCGTAAACACCAAGGTAAACCAAAAAGGCTAGTTAGCCAAAACTCGCTTTTTTGCTTTATTAAAGTCTCAGAATTGCTTAACCCACTCACTAAAAAACTATATATGTACATATCAGAGTTATTATATGTTGTAGTTTGTTAAATGATTAATGACATGGTTTTGAAGTCATGATTTAGTTAACATTTGGTGTGTCTTGCAGGTTGATTTGCCAGTAAGTCTGCATAGCTTTCTGTAGTGTTTGTCATCAAATATATTCTTAATGGTTAATCAACCATATGTTTCATGTATATGAATTCTGGATCAGTTTAAGTTTCACTATAGGTTTTACACGTTTTTAAGCTTTGCTCCAGCATGTTAGCTTTAAGGTTAGATATTCAAAAGCTAAATATTAACGTACAGTAAGTCAGGAATACACCAGTCAACCCATTTTACACACAAACACGCAAACACTTTGACTTTGTTTTACTAAAACATTGTTATTTATTAACTAGCCAATAAAAACAACATTCAATCATGGACAAATGTGAACAAGTTAATGGCGACAGAAATTTCTAGATCAAACAGACACTTAAGAGGTTCTAATAAGCTTTGGAAAAGAAAAAAAAACTTGACCTTGTTCACACAGATGACAGACAGACTACTTTCACTTTGATCATAATGTGTATACTGTACTGTAAATCCAAAGATCTACCGTATGGACTTTGTCAACAGTTATTTTGCACAAGATTATCTTGTCATATATATATATTTAAACTTTAGACCACTGTGTTTTCCTAATTTATAAATCAGATTGTAAAACAATAATAATAATAATAATACAAATTGTAAAGCAAAACAAGTTGTTTTATGTTACAAGTTTTATGAAACATACTTTTTTTTTAAACTTGCACATGCTGTATCAGGCATACATTAATTACCAAATAGAAATCTGGACATCAGATAAATTCTAAGTTCAAAGTGCATATTTTATTTTGTTGACATATACATGTTTTTACAGAAGGGACTTTGGATATCTTTTTATCACTCAAAAAACAAGTAAATTGGAAAATACTATTGAAATTTAAAAAAAAACATATTTAGGATTTAAATGTTACATAAATTGGATGCAAATAGGCAAATGTTTGTTTACTGTATGTAAATTCTACTGAAGTGGACATTTCTGACTTAATGAGAATCAAAAACAATAAGAATGTAAAAAGTGTATTTTGGATGTTTTCTTTCCACTAGTTTAAAAAAGGCATGTAATATGAGCCAAATATCCCAAAACTAACCAGTGCATGGGGAAAAAGAGTGGTTTACGTCTGTAGTAACAAATATGAAGCAACCGAAAGTTCCAAACACTGTTGTATATGATGTGTATCAGTCAAAACCTCCACACACTGACTCATTTAGTTCGTCTGTATGGGTCGCCTCTTGCATGCAACCTCAATACAATGCAGATAAGTTAAGAACCAGAACAACTGGTTGCTGACAAGTCTGAACAGTGGCTCGACGCCTTTCTGAACGCTTCATTTACTGTTCAGGTATCATGGGTTAACGTATAGCCCACACAGGTATGGTAGTGCTGTTTTCTTGTGTCCTCCCATTGTAGCTGAAATATAGAGGACTGGGATGAGACGCCTTGTTAAATTGCTTTGTCTTTGTTAGGGGATAGTCCCGTCGATTGGTTCAGTGCCTAATCCTCTTGTCAGAATCCACGGATTATAATGCAGTCTGTTTGGTAGTGGTCTCCATCCTCCATATGACCCACACATCTGTTAGCAATGTCTGTCACGCAGAGCTGTCATCACCATGAATGCATTCATCCGGAGTTGAACTTTGTCCCTCATGTTGTTCCAAACCTGTATTTTATAATTAAAAAAAAAAATAGTTTGTTTACTCTGCAGATTTTTTTAGATTTACTTTGTGTGCTTCATGAAAGATTTTGAATGATTTGAGGGTGAGTAAATGATGACCAACTTTATATTTTTCGGTCAACCAACCCTTTAAAGGGCACTTATGATGAAAATAATTTTTTTGAAGCTGTTTGGACAGAACTGTGTTTAGGGAAAGTGTGTCCGCTGTCATATTGGGGTTATATAAAGACAATAAGTCTCTTTTTTTTTATTTCCTGATGTTAAAATAGGATCCAAATCCCTCCCATTTTGAGGCCGACCCTGCAACGTGACGTAGGAGTGCGGTTTCCCCACCCACCAAATTGATTGACAGCAGCATATTAACATGTCTTCGTAGTAACCTGTATAATCATATCAACAAGACAGGACGTGTGCAAAGCAACTGGGATTAAAAGATCTGTTTAGCTCGCTGTAATAAGAAATAATAATAATAATAAATTACACCGATTTTTAAAATTTATTTATTTTATTATTATTATTATTATTTTTTACATTCATCACCACGGCTGCATGTCAGTACAATAAAAAAATACGATTCAATCCCAGTTTGTGGATGTTAAATCAGGTTTATTTTGTACATTTGCACACGGAAGTGAATACAGCAGTGTGTATTAACGTGTATCCTCTCACTTTTGCTGTGCAAAGTTAAATGCGCGTGTGTGTGTGTGTGTGTGTGTGTGTGTAAACTTTGTAATGAAATTGTGTGTGAGCCATCGTTGCAGAAAGACTTGAATTAACTTAACTTACAAATACATCAAATAATCATTGGGAAAGTTCTTATAGTATTTCTCACAAACTCTTCCTTTAAGTCTGTCAATGTGCTGTTTATCTGACGCAGCCGAGGCGAAGTACGTGGACGGGGCGAACTGGCATTAAAGGCACAGGCAACAAAAACAGCTACATTGTGTTTGGAGCAGAAAATTCCAATATTGTTAAAGGTATAATAAATAATCTGATGGGTGTTTTGAGCTGAAACTTTACAGACACATTCTGGAGGCACAAAAGGTTTATCTTAAATCTTGAAAAAGGGGTAAAATTGGTGCCCTTTAAGACATTTCGTAAACACTTTGTGTTCTGGGGAAATGCACTAGTTTTTCTGCCAGTTGAAAGACAATATCTTAACCTTTGTGTGTTATGAATGTATTTTCCTCTATACATTTTTCTGGATTACATTTCTTGCCGTTTTTTAATATTTCCGACCTCTATTTTAACTGCTAAAATAAATGTTAGTGATCAGAACGCATTTTGACCAATTAATTTAGACAAAGTTCAACAAATATACACAGCCAAGTCTGAAATTACTAAAGTTACTGAATTTGCCAGGGGTATAAATAATTTCAGGCTTGACTATATAAATAAATAAATAAATAAATAAATAATGTGTTTGTATATATACCTGGAAACTATTCCATTCGCACGACTATGATATGTCACGACTTAACAAGTGGATAGAGAGAGCGCGAGAAAGCTACTACTTTGCAAAATTCAGTTTAGTTGTTAAAATCAAAGAAGCAAGGATGAGAAATTACGTACTTAATCCTTGTTAAATTAGTTACTATTATTTCTGTCACAATTAATCAAGTTAACCAGACTTTTATTTTGAATTTATTTCTTTTATTTTTGTGTGTGCTTGTTACAGCATTTTTATTCTTAACATAAAACAATACAATCCTAATGAACTTCATATTCTATAGTGAGATGACTTGAAGAATTTATAATTAAACAGTCTGTTATCATATCAGGTTTCTTGACATTCTAAGCTATATTCTACAGTTTGTCTGCATGTTTCGGATCATAGCAATCATATGACTACTTCGGTTTTATATTGAGAATAACATTTATTAATGTATTACAGTTTGACACCTCTCTGAGCCCAGTTGATGTCCTCCGTATTCATTCAACTCACTATGTTTGTTTTATTAGGCTGAAGTCTTTTGCATGAACTTCCCACAGGAGCTTTCTTTAAAAGGTCTTATCTTATCTTTTTAAGCAAACAACCTAGCCGAGTCTCATAATGGATTTATCACCTCTTATTCTGTGCAGACTAAATATACCACACAGACATGTAATTGCTGATGGCATAGTTCGCGTCCGACTGCTTCAAAAAGATAAAGGTCATGTAATCGGAAGCAGCGGACGAATGAGCGGCCTGCTGAGACAAAAGCTACTTTCTTATTCTCCATGTTTATGGATTCAGTCTTCCTAAAAGCCGTTGAGCCAAAGATTCATATTTCATGTAGCTGAGTGTTGCAGTAAACGCCCACTTTGTCAGCGGCCTTGTTTCTGCAGTATTTTCCGATTTATTTTCTCTGTAGGCATGTCAGACATTTCTTCAGAAAAGAACTTGATGTCTTGAACTAAACCAACCAGCTCTGAGATGGGTAACACCAAAGAGTTTAAGTATTATTAAATATTATTAAAAGATATTCTGAAGGCTTTATGAGATTAAGATCTATTTAATGCCAGCAAATAATTCAATACTGTAACACTGCAGTTATATATTCTGAAATATTACACTTTAAATCTTTCAAAAGTTGTTATTCCTATGATTTAAATAAAATCAAAATAGTTTGTTCCTATGATAAAACTGAACTTTAAGCATTGTTACTGCAGATGCGAGCAATTATTCAGAAATGATCCAAATATGATCGTTTGGTGCTGAAAAAAAAGCTACTTTTTCATAGTATTGATTTGCATGTTAAAGTGGCTTGGTGTTGTCAGCAAATTGCTTTATTTTGTGTGGAAATCATGATGCATTATATAGGAGTGGGTGGTGTGGGCAAAATTCAGTTTCACAGTATGAGTATGAGTCATTTGATTTCACTATTGATATATCACAATACAGATATATATATATATCTATATATATATATATTATTTTTATTTTTTTTTTATTTTTTTTGGAACTTAGTAACTACAGTAAATATGAGACACTTAGCATTTAGGTTAAGCTTACTGTAATAAAACAGTTCACATTACACAGTACATTGAAGAAGACTGACCTTATATAAAATAATGGCTGAAAAACGAAATTCTTTTGGCTGTAAAATAACTCCTGACTAAAAGGGAAAGGCTGTAGAAGACAGCAGATTGTGAATGTGTTGTTTTTACTAAAATGTATGAATATATGATATACTCCAAAATGACCTTTGCTGTTTGTTCAAATTACTTATTTAACAGGAGTTGAATAAACACAATGGGGCAGCATGGTGGCGCAGTGGGTAGCCCAGTCGTCTCACAGAAAGAAGGTCGCTGGTTCAAGCCTTAGCTGCGTCAGGTGCGATTTCTGTGTGGCGTTTGACTGTTTTCCCCATGTTGGCGTGGGTTTCCTCTGGGTGCTCAGGTTTCCCCCACAGTCCAGAGACATGTGCCATGGGTGAATTGAATAAGCTAAATTGTCAGTAATGTATGTGTGTGAATGAATGCAAGAGTGTATGGGTGTTTCCCGGTGTTGGGTTGGGCCCGGAAGGGTATCCTCTATATAATTATTTGGTTATTTTGTTTTTTATTCAATTTTTTTGTAATTTGTTTTGATTATTTCCCAGATATGGGAAGGGCATCCGCTGCGTAAAACATATGCTGGATAAGTTGGTGAATCATTCTGCTGTGGCGACCCCTAGTTATTAAAGGGACTAAAGCCTGGTTTATACTTCTGCGTCAAGTGATAGGCGTGACCCACGGTGCCAGCCTTGCGCGTAGCCACGCATTTATACTCCTGTTCGCTGTTTCTGTTGCTCTGCAATAACTCTTCCGAATCCGCTGTGTAAAACATATGCTGGATAAGTTGGTGAATCGTTCTGCTGTGGAGAACCCTGGTTAATAAAGGGACTAAAGCCTGGTTTATAATTCTGCGACAAGTGATCGGCTTGACCCACGGCCCAAGCCTTGCGTGTAACCGCACATTTATACTTCTGTTTCTTTTGCTCTGCAATAACACTTCCGAAACGCTAGCTGGCAGTAGGTGTTTATGTTTCTCTGTGTTGAGTTTCTTCGCTGGTTTTTTGTTTTTTCTGAACGCTTCCTTATTGTACAAGTGGCTGAAATCACAGAGCTTGCGCTATGCTTACGCGTTACATTTTTTGAGAGGTGCGTGTCAACGTTGCCGACAGCCACAGCGAGGGGCTATGCGTCCACGCGCAGACTGCGCCGTAGCATACGTGTGCGCTTTAGGCAGAAGTATAAATCAGCCTTAAGCCGAAAAGAAAAAAGTGAATGAAAAAAACACAATTCGTAAGGTTATTTGGGACAACTTTTTTTTTAGGTTTTTTTTAACCTTTATTTTGATAGGACAGTAGAGGATTCAGACAGGAAAGCGTTAGGAGCAGATAGAGGGAAAGGATCGGCAAAGGACCCCGAACCGGAAATCGAACTCTGGTTGCCGTGAGCACGTTGGTGCTAAATGCCAGCGCACAGTACCACTATGCTACTGGCGCTGACTTCTTGGGACAACTAAATTGCTGTTTGTTCAATCCACCCAAATTTTTAAAAATGATCAATTTAACTTAGTTTGTGTTGGGACAACATGAAGGAATTGTGTGGAACCCTGCTTTTTTTACAGTGTATGTTTTAAATGCTAAGAACTCAACCAATACATTAGTAGATCAATCATTTGTTTTCATTTAGAATTCTCGCTATTAGTAAACCTTTGACTACACTGCAAATAAAGTTGGGTTTTTATTGGGACAATATGAAGGAATTAAGTTAACTTATTAGTTTTGACAAATTTAAGTGGTTTGAACATAAATCAATTAAGTTGTGCCCCCCCAAAAACTCAAGAATTGTGTTGTTTCAACTCGTTTTAAAAAAAGAAGTTTGAACAAACTTTTTTTTGCCTCAATAAACTCCTAGTTTAATGCTAATATTTATTAAGGTAGTTTAGGTATTAGGTAGGGTTAGGGTTGTAGAATAAGATCACGCACAATATGTGCTTAATTACAAAAAAACATTGAATATCTTAATAATAGACAGGTATTAAGCAACTAGTTAATGAGAATTAACAGTTAAAACTAGTGTTACTGCTTCTCATTATGTTCATGAATATAATTATTTAAAAAATGCATTTATAAAAATAAATAAATAAATAAGTGCTCCTTATCTTTACTGTCACTTATGATCAATGTAATGCTTTAATTCTTGCTTTATGTAATAGTGTCAATTTTCTGTATTTAAAAAAAAAAAATTTGAACATATCTTACAAACCCCAGACTTTGAAATGAAAGCTTATGCTGCAAAATCAACAACTTTGTTGTCTTGTGTTTAGTGAAAATTCAATGTCTCTGTGATTAAAATGGAGGAGTTTTTATATCCAGAACAATACTATTTCAGTTTCTATTTTAATTCAGTTTCAGTTTTTTATTTAGATTTAAGACTGAACGTATGTTTCTCCTGCCGTGTAAACAAAGCCCTGCTGTGCCTTTAGAAATCTTGATGACCTGATATTTTCCCTTTAATTATATTTAGTGAGTCAGCGGAGAGGTGATGATGGGGGTGGGGAGGAGTCAGGAATTGACACAAGCACTATTAGATCTCAGGTCAAACTCGGGTCACCCATATAATCTTTAGAGCATGGACACGACACACCGGGTCACTTCTCCAACAGTGATGGCCATATTCTCATCCAGCCTCTTTTCCCATCTGTCTTCTCAGAGGCGATGTCTCGTGATGGATGGTTATGAGATTTAGCAGCCAGACCGGAGAACCATGGAACAGGTTGAAGAACCTACCTCAGAAATGAAATGTGACGGCCAAGTGGATGGAGTGATGGAGGGCCAGTCGTCTTTGCAGACTGAGTTGAGCTCCGTCCCGATCCTTGAAGACACAGCGTGGTTGGTGGCGCAGGAGGGGGAATCCGCGTCTTCAGACTGTGGCGGGACGTCGGACCTACAGGAGCCGAGCTCGGCGTCGGGTGAGGAGGTGGAGGGCAGCGAGACGTCTGATATCACAGGATTGGAGGCCTCGCCAGGCAGCAAGGGATCGTGGGGGGGCAATCAACAAAATGGAGATGGAACACCACAGGAAAGCCCGCCACCGAATAGTGAGACTCCTGTAACAGCTGGAGCATTTTCAGGTAAAAATTATCAATAACATTTTATCAGCGACATTTAATTTCCATGCTTTTTCCTGATGAAGCTGCATCTTCATATTTGATGCATGACTTTTTAAGATTTCTGCTTTAATAATAATAATAATAATAATAATAATGTAAATCTGAAAACTATAACCTTTGTTATCTTTGATATTTAAAAACTAATCATTTATGGATTTAACTACTCATTCTTGCTTAACAATGAGTACTTAATATTTTTATGCTTCATTTTTTTACATTTTATTTTAAGTCTTTTGTGAAGGGTAAAATTAACAAAAAATAAATAAAATTAAAATAGTCTTTCAAGATATATTCTCCAAAAACTCCCATAGAGGATTACATATATGCCAAAAATCATCAAATTCAAGTCATAAGTCTTTTTCTAAGGCTAATAAAATGGCAATCTGATTTATCCACATATTGACTGAAGGAATGTTGGATGAAGACCACAACAGAAGAATACATTTTCTTGCTAGATACGTACAAAGGTGTATTACAGATTCTAGTCCATGACTAAGGTGTAGAGCAGTTGTACAATTCAGAAGATAAATAGCTGGAGATAGGGCAAATAGTTTACCAATAATGTTCTGAACTAATTTGTAGATTTCTTTCCAGTATGCCTTAATCACAGTCCCAGAATACATGCATCACAGTACCAACATTGGATTTGCACTTAAAACAACATTGAGAAACATTAGGAAATATCTTTTTTGTTTGTTTTTGTAAACTTTATTTATTGAACACAAGTGAATAGCATTCGATGTATATAAATGTCCAATTTCTGCTTTTTTTCCCCCTTTAAACGCTTTTATAATCATTTAACCCTAAACACCCTCTTCCCATACATACGCATAGCCAGTCTCCTTGTAAAACTTATAACAGATGACAGAGTGAAGAGGTAATAATATTAAAATTTAAAATAAGACATCACAGTAAAGCAGTTGGAAGCATATATATATTCTTCTTGGTTATTGTGGTTTTAGTTGTGCTAAGGGTTGGACCAATGAGTCTAATTTAGGGCATGACAGTACTGGAGTAAAAATGCTTAAGTGAAAGCTATTTCTGACCATCAAATGATTTCTTAAATAATCACTTCGAGAGGTGTTAAATCATCAAAATAATTTAGTAGTGGCCTATAATGAGTATAAAAATTAAAATCCAATTTTAACATTAGGAAATATATATATATTGAGACGAACTGGTGTTAAATAAGTTCTGTAAAAACTGTTTGCTCATGTTTTGATATTGTGGCACCTTTGGAAAAATATGCCAGAACAGTCCGAAAGCCATTCTTATTCACTAAAATTTGTTCCACAATCTTTCTCCCATATAACTTTCAAGAAGGTAAGGGAAGAACACCCCACATTAAATAACATTGTGTAAAAAAAGATATCTTCCTTTTGAGAGAAAATGAAGAATACAATTGTTTTTCCATGTCAAAAAGATCAAGATGTATTCTGCCATCCTTAAGGGAAGATTATATAGTTGCAAAAAATTTGTAAAAGTTGTTATTTGGTAAATTAAATTCCTGTTTTAATAACTGAAATGATTTCCCATTGTCAAATATATGATCTAATTTCAAAATCCCCTTTAGTCTCCATGATCGAAAACCAATGTATGCTTCATTTTTTTTATTACAGGTGAATGTATTATATGATGCAAATACTTTAACATCATTAATATAACAAATATTTTCCTTTTAAATCATTATTATTAATGTAAAATTATATATTTAATAATAAACATTTTCTAGACTTGTTTTTGTGTATAATACTGCAGTTTGTTTAAAAATAGGTATCAATCATCAAACAAACTAAAAATGTAAATATGTTTTTAAAAATGCAGGACTATGTATACATATGAATCTACTTTATCATTGTTGTGGTGAAGCATAACTGTGTTTTATTTAGAACAACAACAACTACTACAGTTATAATAAATGTATATCTATCTGTCTCACACACACCAGATATTACAGTTTATTAGTTCTGCCTTTCAAACCTACTTTTAAGTTAATAATAATTAATTATTGAAAACTATTTTGTAAAATAAAACAATGCAGATAAAACATTTGTTATCCTAGCTGTTTCAGAAAACCGTCAAGCTTCCCATTAAGTATGATTAGAGTTTGTGTAAACATGAATGGAAGAAGGTATCATGCCTAGGTATAGCATATAAAATTGTCACGAATACATAAAGTAGGTAAGAAATTGTCCCATTTTCAAAGAAAATTTCTCCCTGTTTTGATCTCATACTTTTTAAAAGGAGATAAAATCCTTTTTAAATTCCTTCATGTATGTCTTTTCAGTGCCCTGATAAGAGTTGTTTAAGTCAAAGGGTGCTCAATCCTGTTCCTGGAGATCTACCTTCCTACAGAGTTCAGCTCTAACCCTGATCAAACACACCTGAACCAATTAACTAGGATAACACTTGATAATTACAGGCAGGTGTGTTTGATATGGGTTGCAACTGAAATCTGCAGGAAGATAGATCTCCAGGAACGGCGTTGAGCACCCCTGCTTTAGGTAATATCTTTATGTGTCTGTTTTAATTTTCTAGATTCGCTACAGACGCCCTCTCTCTCACTGTCAGACCAGCTACGGCTGGGTCGCGAAGACCCCAATAAACTGGGCCTGAACGTTGAGTGCCGTATATGTGGAGATAAAGCCTCAGGTTTTCATTATGGAGTTCATGCTTGTGAAGGCTGTAAGGTAATTTTTCACAAACCCTGTGTGCAGTCTTGGCCTAAAATAGTCTGCCATCTATTATAAACAAACATTAAAGGTGCTGTAAATGATACGATTTGATAGATATCACTTAAAAATAGATCCTGAGAAACCACACCTGTTCAAGAATCTTTAAACAGCCAAAAAAAATTCTGGGAGCAATTCAGTTTTTTGTAACCAATTAAAAGGCCTTGCCCATGTGACATTGTGAAATATCCTACAGCATCTTTAATAAAATAACTCTTAAATCTCTGGGCTTCTTAATGGTTAAGGTTGTAGTTCTGTGGTGAAATAAATCAGCAATCTAAGTGCATGTGTGCCTTTCCTCTTTTCAGTGAGGATGTCATTTGTGTTTTTTTAAAGGGATTTTTCAGACGCACCATTCGTATGAAGTTGGAGTATGAGCGATGTGAGCGTGCCTGTAAAGTCCAGAAAAAGAGCCGGAACAAATGCCAGTACTGCCGCTTTCAGAAGTGCCTGGCACTGGGCATGTCTCATGATGGTACAGTTTACTGCTTACTGCACATCCAAGCCAAGTCACCTTTATTTGTATAACACTTTATGCAGTACAGATTGTTTCCACACAGCTAAAAACTTCATCAAGTGCAGACTTGCATCAAGTAAGAAACAGAGATTCAGCTTTTTAGTTATTAGAAACTCCACAGAGGGCAATGGTGTTCAGCTTGAGTCAATGTTGAATTAGTTCAGTTAGTTTAGCTAATTTTTGTTTTAATTATGAAATGAAATCAATGCAGCTATAAGGCAGAAGAATCAGAGCCATTCAGCTCAGTTAAGTTCAAGCTTTTTTAATGATAATTTGGTAATCTTACAATATCAGTGTAGTGAAATAAAGTACAAAAAAAAAGTTAGTTTACATCAAAATAAAAATTTAGTTGTCATAATTGACTAGTCACCATGGGCTTACAAAACCTTAAAGAGTTAAAGAGTTCCTCTTCAGGTAAATCTAACAGATTTCTGGCCCTCAACTGTTCAAGTGCAATCACCCAAAACTCTGACTGCTTCAAAACAAAAGAATCAAAAACATGAATCCAGAGGTTAGTCATATTTAATGAGCTTATTCCTATTAATATTGATCAGAAATGTTTCCATCATTAAAAATTGATTAGTGAAGCTCAGTGATTCTTGCTTGACACGATAGAACAAATGAAGTCTGTTCCTCTGTTTGAGCAAGTATAATTGAGTCTCTGTTTGCTAATCAATTTCTGTGTTAATAAAAGCCTAAATTAAATTGATCATTATAAATAGCAAATCATGTCTCTTAACAGAACTTGGATTAATCCACTTGATTAATGTGGATTTTTTTAATAATCCTTGATGACTATTTTGAAGTGTTTGCATTTTGAATGAACAGACTTTCAGTCGAGGAACAGAAATCTCTCATGTTGGAATAAAAATCTTAATTTGTGTTCTAAACATGAGTAAAAATGGTATGGCATAATTTGATCACCGGATTGCAGAATTATCATTTTGATGTGAATGAAGCCTTAAAGCCCAACTAGGCAACCCAAAGATCACTTAAATTGTGTCATAGCCATATTTTTCATATGTCAGTTTCTAATGCATAGCTTCTCTGCTTTTAAAATGTATACATGGTTATGTTATTTGATTGTAATAAATGAAGCTTGTTTTGTTGTTTTTGCCTCAGCAATAAGGTATGGACGAATGCCAGAAGCAGAGAAGAAGAAGCTGGTGGCCGGACTCCTCGCCGGAGAGAACCCGCAGAGCTCTAGTGGAGCTGATCTCAAAACACTGGCCAAGCACGTCAACACAGCCTACCTGAGGAACCTCAACATGACCAAGAAAAAAGCACGCAGCATCCTCACGGGCAAGACCAGCTGCACCGCGGTAGGCACTCAGCTTTTAGAAAGTGTGTTTTACTACGGATGAACTGATGATAAAATTCTGGCAGATACATTATGTAAATATTTAATGACGTTATTTCTTATTCTAATACATGAAAATACTACATCATTGATGTGCAGTTACTTCAGTTGATTTAAATTATGTTCATCTGTGTTCTCCAGCCTTTTGTGATCCATGACATGGACTCCCTGTGGCAGGCAGAAAACGGACTGGTCTGGAATCAGCTTAATGGAGCGCCGCTCAACAAAGAGATCGGGGTTCATGTTTTCTACCGATGCCAGTGCACCACAGTGGAAACTGTGCGAGAGCTAACAGAGTTCGCCAAAAACATCCCTGGCTTTGTGGATCTCTTCCTTAATGATCAGGTGACAACTATCAGTGTATCGAAATCTGTTTATTCAATTCATTTCATGTTTATCTGTGTATAGCTTTTCACAATAATTATTATTTCAAAGCAGCTTTACAAAAGGTGCAAATTGTTGCATTACAGTCAAATTCGGAAGAGTTAAGGTTATTAGTTGCCATAAATTTATTATTAACTAATAAATGTTACTAATTAACTGGTAACTAATAGCTTTTATTGGTTAAATTTATTGTATATAAAAATAGCTAACCTGCCGTTATAGAGTATATAGGTGATGTCTATGTTCAGTGAGGTGTATTAGGTGTGTTTGTTGTCCTTGAAGTCCTTTGTTTTATTGCTTCTTAGTACTGTTACTTGGTACTTAGTTCTATTGACTGTGTTCTAACTATTATTCACATCTACGCTGCCCTGCCAACAGCAAAGTGCGTTCATTCACACCACCACCGTTGGTGAGACCATCATTCCCTTGCTCTGCCATTGATACAGTTGTATGTTTACATGATTTGTTAAGGAAATAAGCCAATTAAAATTCGAGTGGTTAGAATTCGTGCTCATGTTTAACTGCCAGTCTAATATACATTGATTTGTGCACTAATGTGGTCTATTGTGGTCAGAAGCAAAGTTTACAGCACTGCGGTCTCTAGAATTCTGTCAAGCTTCAATAGTCCAATTGGTTGCTGCTAAACCATGTCAGAGCTCTTAGCTCATTACCATACAGTTGACCCCATTTCAACTCTCCTCCACACCCACACTATACAAGATGCGCACCAGAGTTTGCCGCTGACTCGCATTGGAAATGAATGACTTCCGGTCACTTTGACGCTGTCACCAGTAATGTACACAATGCTCTGTAATGTTGGTGGCTTCTATGTGCAATCACTTGAAATAAAAGAAACTACAAACAAACTACAGGTTGTAAGAGGAAGTAACAATTGTTCAAAATAACAGCGGAAGTTCTGAAGTTTGTTTGAAACATTGGTAATTTAAGTTTTTTTTTTTTATGAATATAAATGTCTGAAATCTGGCACCATTTTTGTCTTTTATGCCAAAAAATACTCCTAATGATGACTTATTATTTTTGAAAAACTGTCATCTGCTGTTTAAAAATAAAACAAAGACATTTTAAGACAAGTCTTCATTTTTTTTACCATAGCTTTTAAATAAAAACATTTTATATTATTCATGTATTTAGTGGCTTATTGTATTTGGTAGTAATCATATATGAATACAGTATTTACCTAATATCTTCTCTCTCACTTTATCTCTCAGGTAACGCTATTAAAATATGGAGTCCATGAGGCCATATTTGCGATGCTCCCATCGCTTATGAATAAAGATGGACTGTTGGTGGCCAATGGGAAGGGTTTTGTGACGAGAGAGTTTCTGCGTAGTTTACGCAAGCCATTCAGTGAGATCATGGAGCCCAAGTTTGAGTTTGCAGTGAAATTCAATGCTCTGGAGCTGGATGACAGTGACCTGGCTCTGTTTGTAGCAGCCATCATATTGTGTGGAGGTGAGGATATTGAGCCGTTTGTTCCAGATGCTTGCTTTACTCCATCATATGCTTTGATTGCTCAAGTTTTTTTAAAGAAATATTTCAACCAGAAATGATCATTCTGACCTTAAGATCTACATACAAACAACAAACTCCTTGAAATTAGTTATGCTTCTATAAATTCTCCAACAGGTGGGATCAGATGTAGAATCCTGCTGTAGAATAGCTCACTCCAGGATGATACACAAGTTTTAATACTTAGAGATCTCCCACGTGCTATATTTGTGGAAGCGTTTAACTATCAAACATTTATTTTTTTCGCTTGTGTTGTCTTCAATTCTGTGAGGAAACATGTTTCATACAGTTTATTCTTTTTGTAGTGATTTTTAACCCTTTTTTTTTTAAATCCCAAAAACAGTTTTGGATAAATTGTAAAACCGTAATATAATTTATTTCTGTAGTATATATTTTCGATCCATGAAAATAGGCATAGAAGCTGGCATGGCATTAAACAAAACCAAACAAACTCACCCTCAAGTGCTTCTAAAACTTAACATGAGCTTCTCTCTTCTGTATAACACAAAAGATATTTTGAAGAATGTTTTGAAATCTTTTCCACATTTCAGTGTACATTTTTGTACAAACTGTCCCTTTAACACCAAATGTAGATATTGCAATAATATATTTATTATAGCTGTCTTGTGGCAGAACATGAGAGCAGTTGAATTTGAGATCATACAGGAATGTTGATTAAGTTTAGTCCGGAAGCAGTCAGGGCTAGGGCTACATAATGAATCAAAATGAAATCAAAATTGCGATTTAGCAAAAGCAGCGTCATCTTGTTAGGAAGCACGGCTCTGTGATCAGTAGTAAATCTCATCTAGTAGCCAGAGGGCGCTCTCATGCGGAAACTGCAAATACAACACAAAGAAAAGACCCAGGAAAACAATCATAGGATTTTACTGCTTTTATTTACACAACACGACTAATACACACACAACTATGGAATCATCTCACAAAGGGATTCATTTCTGACACTCAGCTGAGGTTATGAAGTGAGTTTTTAGTAAATACATGTTATTAAATATGGATGAAGCAGCAACACAGAACTGTAGATCACTGAGAAGTAGCCATGTGCCGGTATAAGATTCTGATGGTATGATAACCTTGGCCAAAAATATCATGGTTTGTCAGTATCATGGTATTGTGAATAGTGCTTCAAATTAAGTTCTTTTTAAATGTCTGGGTAAAAAAACAACAACTTTTATTCCCCCACTGAGCACAATATATTTTATTTTAAGAAATATTTTGGACCAGTAGCTTTTGATGTAGAGGTTCCTTTTCTGCTGGAGATACTGTTGCCCTAAAAAACTAAATAAAATAGTAACTTGCATAAATACTATGACCGAGAGAGCTTAACATGCTGCAATTTAAGAAAGCACATGCAATTACAAAAAACACCAGCGAATAAAGAAACTACATCAATTTGACAGCACACGTGTTGCAAATTCTCACAACACAAACAACTGAAGAAATGCGCAGCAATTGGTCACAACACAAACAACTGAAGAAGCACGCAGCAATTAGTCATAACACAAACAACTGAAGAAACGCGCAGCAATTGGTCACAACACAAACAACTGAAGAAACACGCAGCAATTGGTCACAACACGAACAACTGAAGAAACACGCAGCAATTTGTCACAACACAAACAACTGAAGAAACGTGCAGCAATTGGTCACAACACAAACAACTGAAGAAACACGCAGCAATTTGTCACAACACAAACAACTGAAGAAACGCGCAGCAATTGGTCGCAACACAAACAACTGAAGAAACACGCAGCAATTGGTCACAACACAAACAACTGAAGAAACACGCAGCAATTTGTCACAACACAAACAACTGAAGAAACGCGCAGCAATTGGTCGCAACACAAACAACTGAAGAAACACGCAGCAATTGGTCACAACACAAACAACTGAAGAAACACGCAGCAATTGGTCACAACACAAACAACTGAAGAAACGCGCCGCAATTGGTCACAACACAAACAACTGAAGAAACGTGCAGCAATTGGTCACAACACAAACAACAAAAGAAACACGCAGCAATTGGTCACAACACAAACAACTGAAGAAACGTGCAGCAATTGGTCACAACACAAACAACTGAAGAAACGTGCAGCAATTGGTCACAACACAAACAACAAAAGAAACACGCAGCAATTGGTCACAACACAAACAACTGAAGAAACGTGCAGCAATTGGTCACAACACAAACAACTGAAGAAACGTGCAGCAATTGGTCACAACACAAACAACTGAAGAAACGTGCAGCAATTGGTCACAACACAAACAACAAAAGAAACACGCAGCAATTGGTCACAACACAAACAACTGAAGAAACGTGCAGCAATTGGTCACAACACAAACAACTGAAGAAACGTGCAGCAATTGGTCACAACACAAACAACAAAAGAAACACGCAGCAATTGGTCACAACACAAACAACTGAAGAAACACACGTTAATTGCTACTCCATCTAAAAGCAGGTGCTGAAGACTTGCAGCTAATTACAGAAAGGTATTAATTACAAAATGCATATGAAAATCACTTTCGATTAAACATGCTACCATAATCTGGAGATATTTTACAGATGAAAAGATTGTGCAAAAAGAACTTCCCCATAGTATCATATCATTGAGCTTTTATGTTTTGCACACGTGTTTTCCAACATTCCATTATGGTCATAGAATAAAGAAACGTTTGACATAGACATAAAATGTTCTCTCGTTGCTCCAGATCGTCCTGGGCTGATGAACGTGAAGCAGGTGGAGCAGATTCAGGATGGCATTCTGCAGGCTCTGGACCAGCATCTTCAGGCTCACCACCCTGACTCTTCTCACCTCTTCCCCAAGCTGCTGCAGAAGATGGCCGACCTCAGACAGCTGGTCACGGAGAACGCACAGCTGGTTCAGATGATCAAGAAGACCGAATCAGAGACCTCACTTCACCCGCTTTTACAGGAAATCTATAAAGACATGTACTGAGCTCCAGACTCAAGGACACAACTAGAGATCAGACTGACAGTGCACAAATCCTAATGGCGCTGCGGTGCCATGGGATTTTTTTTACTTAATTTTTGTAAAGGACTTTTACAAATGCTGACTTTGAATATTGAAATTTCCTCTGATTTTACGGAGTGTTTTTTTTTTTTTTTTTTAATTTAAACTCAAATCTGTTCTATTACCAGGACACTGAAAATCCGGTCATCATTCACTACTACAACTACTACTACTGCTATTTTCACATAGTTCTTCATTTGATTGATGAGGGCTCACACTTTTAGAAGTCGTCATGGTTTCAAGTACTGATATGTAGTGTGTTTCTGTGCGATCAGAGCAAATGCCACTTACTGTATATGTTTTTAAGGCTTTTATTTCTGTGGTTCTTCTTTTCCTCCTGTTTCTTTAGGCACTTTTAAGGTAATAGAGAGCCTCCACGCAGAACTGTACAGCAATCGGTTTTGTTATTTTGGAAATGTTGTTACTTTGTTGAGGATGTCGTTTTTCATCGTCAGCTGCTACAAATATATATTGGTATTGAAACTGAAGACAAATCTATGTTTATAACTCACTTTAACTGCTTGGGAGAAACTTACAAAAGTGTGATCATTTTTAGTTGAATGGAAGGACATGTTTGTTTGTGATGAGCTTTTATATGATTCTTATGTGCTGATCTTTTTGTTTAGCACAGAGTATTTTAGCCGGTACCAGTCTCAAGGTCATATTTTAGCAGGACGAGACATAATATGAATTATTATTGTAATGTTTCCTTGATAAGCGGTTGTCTGAAATTAGGTCTTCCATTAGTATGTTGATTGAACGTGTTCTGAGAATTTATATATATTGAGTGATTGATAACATATGGGCTGTGGTTACATTCAAACTATAATTCGCTAAATCAGTTGCGTTAATTGATGATTTTGTCCTATGTGCATTGCAAATGAATTGCTTTGAGCAAATCCTTGCATTGAACTTTACTTGGATGCTGCCGAGTCCTGTCACAAAAAATGCTGCACAGTTTGGGAACTCGGTGTAGACTTTTAAAAGCAGTTCTGATGTTGAATTACATTAATTGGTATTATTATTATTATGATGTGCAACACATCTACTATTTCACATCAAGAAGTATCTCAGAAATATCTGAGATTTTATTTTATGGCTGAAATTTGCTTTCCTGGAGGTGTTTATTAAAGATGGAGCTTGACGACAGATATTGGAGGATGCATAAACCTGTTACTGTGGAAATAGAGAGCACAATAGTATGAAATGATGGAATGCTTTTCCTTAAAATAATAGTTTTCCTGTCACCCAGTTTCACACACACCCACCGAGCATCCACTAATGTCTTTCTAACTTTGCAGTAAAGTCTATTTAAAAAGTCTCGATTCGTTGACAAGAGCAGATAAGAAGCACAATTGTAAGGATTTCTGAGATATTATTTTGAATCACAGTAAACAATTCCAGACATTTCTATGTTTCTTGTGATTTATCAAAAGATTTCACAAGCGGTTTTGCAGTCATAGTAAACTGTGAATGTTAGTTTAATCTTTATGAATGATTTGCAGATTACCAAACTAATTCAAATGTGTGAAAACGATTAAACATTTCGACAATAAATTATTGGTGTCTGAGCTATAAATGTCTGAATGTTTTGTTAACCAATTGGGCTGATTTCAGAATGTAAATCTATGTTGTTTTAAACCTAAATCTAATAAAAATTATATTTAGTTCAAGGAACATCGGAGTCTAAATAAATTCACAACAAACACCGCTAATATTCGATAATAAATGTGTAACGATTTTGTTCAAAAGAACCGATTCCTCTAATTCATTCGAACTGAACGGAGAACCTCTTAATCATTTTAATAAAAGTTTTAACACATTTAAGAAAATGATTTATAGATTCTCTGTTCAGTGTGATTATATTTATTTCCAGGGACACCAGATTCTAAATAAATTTACAAAAAACACCGCTAATATTCATTAATAAATGTGTAATGATTCTGTTCAAAAGAACCGATTACTCTAATTGATTCGAACTGTCACGCATAACGTTTAGACGAATCATACTGATCAGAAAACCTATGAATCATTTTAATAATCTTTTTAACACATTTTATTAAAATTAAAATGATTTATAGATTCTCTGTTCAGTGTGATTATATTTACTTCCAGGAACATCAAATTCTTAGTAAATTTAAAACAAAAACCGCTTTATACTCAATAAATTTGTAATGATTCTGTTCAAAAGTACCGATTCCTCTAATTTATTCGAACTATCACGCACAACGGTTACAAATCATACTGAATCTGAAAATCATTTTAATAAAATATGGTTAAAAAAATCTTCCTAATATGCTAAATGCTTTCATATGGTTTATTGCACCTAAGTTATACTTTGAAATGATATATTTTTAGTAGTGTTTCATTATTATCTATACATTTTCATGTAGAACTGCAATTCATTTTTAACAATCATCCATAGCCTAATATATAAATTACATTTAGTATCAATATACATGAGGATAATTTCTAGGTTTGAGGGCATGCAAAAACAATAGACACCCAAAATCTAAATCGCTGTATTCATTTTCTGATTCGACTCTGTTCAAAAGAACCGATTCCCAGTATTAATTGATACCACCGCGTGGCGTCACGTTTTATCCATCACACGTCCAAATGTGAAGCCCCGCCCAACAATTATAAAAGTGAGCATGTCATTAACAAACTCATCAGGCAAAGAGGGACAAGCACGAGATGGAAAGAGACGCACAAACATCCAAAAGCTCAGGAGACAACAGTGCAGTTTGTAGGTGGGTTTGTTTACCAACTTACCATTTGCGCTTGAGTGCAAATCAGTGTCATAATTTATTGCAAACAGTGAAAATAATTGAAGAAAAAGTTGTGAGTCCAAGTTTAATTGGTGGTGTTTCCCTTCCCGCATTGTCCCCAAATCGCTGTTTATCCTATAGAAACCCCACTGCTCTGGTTGGTCAGCGCGCGCCCTGCGTGACGTGTCTCCTGCGCTTCACTCTTTCTCCAACGCTTCTGTCCGTCTCCTCGCTCCGAAAATCTTTCAATCAACTTTTTGGAGTCTTTAGAAATGGATCGCTATCGCATACCGTACAGACACTCGAGGAAGGGCAGTTCAAACGCGGAAAGAGAAGTTTGCAGGTAGTTTAATGCTTTAGGTCGGATGAAAACTTCGATTGTAACTCCGATCATCTGTATGAAAGAGTGACTTTTCCTGCTTTAACGTTTCTCCGCGCTGATGTTTACATCCGGTTAAGGCAGCGAGCTGTTTGTTATTGTTATTGTAGAGAGACTAACGTTAGTGGATTTACAATCAACTATTGTTTTGATCAACTTTTGTACTGCAATGAAGTAGAGAGAAGACCGTTGCTGGATTTGTTTGTTTCTAAACTAACAAAGTCCTGCAGTTTCCGTGTACTGTCGTAGTCAATAACAACAAGATCGGGTGGCTCGAGGACTCCGTTTTTCCTGGGTTATGTTGTATAATGGCTATGTTGATTCTGTTTTACAGGCAGTTCATCAATGGATCGTGTCGATACGGTCAGAGTTGTTACTATCTACACGAGTTTCCTTCAGTACCGTCAATTCAGGTTCAGTGTAGATACTTCCAAAAGGGAGGCTGCTGGTTTGGTGACCGTTGCAGGTAAGTTCATGATCCAGTTGGCCTTTTTTTGAACCTCCTTAACTATTCCTGATGAATGCTTGAATTCTGATTTAAAGCAGTTTAAAATTAGTTGTACAGCTAAAGTAGTTTCAAGCAGGTGGCGTTATGTCCTTGTGACAGGGCACTTATCACTTAAGTTACCTTGCAGACTACCAACTGTAGTATGAGCAAAAACCCACAGAGGCACTGCATAGGGATGGGTGATGCGAATTTTGACACAGAGACTGTTAAAAGTTTAATGATTCAGATTAGTTAATGTCTACTCTGTAGTGTTGTAATGTCTGCACCAACACTGAAATGCGCGCAGAAAATTGACACTGGTTAATTTATTATAGTATTGCAACTTCCATGCCATTTGTTAAACCATAAGTAAGACTGTTCATGAAGCAGATCAACCCTTCGAGACTCTGTTGCAGCCCACAAACATTGAGTGCTCGCATTATTTGTGGTAACTAGTATAAGTGGAAGAAGATCATTCCATTGTTTTCATTTGTTCCTTGACTTTCAAATTCCAGGTATCTCCATACTCCACAAAATGGGGAAGGCTCTTCGGGGAGCAGCAGACGTGGTTCAGCCCCTGCTGTGTTTCCCTCTGCGGTAGCATCACGATCTCTATCTGGCCGCCGGGGGTCTGAACCTTCTCTTATCCCTCAAGGAGCCTATAGCATGAATCGGAGGGGTTCGGAGCCACTTGTCACAATGAGCGCATTGCAGCGGAACTTTGAACGCTTGACCACTGGCATTGCAGAGGAAGAAGAGTTCGGTGTTGTGGAAGATGTACCTCTCCAGCTGGGTATCTGTCTGTTCAAGATTTTCTGAAACTGCACATTTTAGAATTTCTTTGTCTGACTTTCATATTTGGTATCCTCAGGTGTGTCAAGAACTCTGTATCAAAGCAGTGCTACGCAGTCCAGTTCTTCACACAACTACACTTCTGCATCTTTCATGGCTGTTCCAGCATCTGTCGGAGCCACAAAAGTTACTGTAGCTGAGGCTGAAACTCAGGTCACAAACATGATACACTTTCATTGCTCCAAGATGGTAGTGCTGGTTTTGAGTTTTACTGAATTTTTATTATTTTTATTTATGTCATAGGTGATGGAGTCACCAGTGAGATCAGGTCAGGTTGGCGCAGCGGTCTCATCCGAGCAGCAACGTTCAGGGGCTTTTGACCAAAACAATGATGTTGCCTGTGGCATCTGCATGGAC